>NW_006399940.1:5265532-5307698 GCF_000299155.1 Elephantulus edwardii | reverse complement strand
CTTTGGAATGGGAACAAATATAGATCTCTTCCAGTCAGTTGGCCAAGTGGTTGTTCTCCAGATTTCTTGGCACAGCTTAGTGAGCACATCCAGGGCAGCATCTGTTAGCTGAAATATATTTTTTAAAAAATCCCCAAATCCTGCCATTTGGACCAATGGGCAGCATCATGAAAATGGAGGCAAGGTTGAAGTTGTCAAGGATTTCAGTTTGTTAGGACCTACAATCAATATTCATCAATCAAGATATCAAAGAATATATTGCACTAGATAAAAATGCTGTCAAGGATTGGTTTAACAAGTTGATGAACAGGGATATCATTGTGTGTGTCGGGGGGGGAGGGCAAATATGCTTTATTCAAAATCCATGCTTTGACGAATATGGGCTGAAGCTCAATTGGTGTCAGCATCAAACAAAGGGAAGAGTATTTATCCATTCTTCATTGGCTGGTTATGTGTAATCACAACACCTTGATGGGCCTGGAATGATTTTAGATATTTTTTAGCATTTCTGTTTTATCGCCTGAGGTTGGTCATAAAAGAGAGTCTAGGGATGGCACAATTGCCTTTTGATCATGGTTTCTTTAAACTCTTCTATGTCAGCCAATATTATTTGGTATGGTGACTCTGTATATTTCTTCCTTCTTTTTATGCTTCCTGGACCATTCAGCATTCTGTCCATAGCATCCTTAAGTACGGCATCTCAAGATATGAATTTGTTCTTTAGTTCCTTCAGCTTAAGAAATGCTGAGCAACTTAAGCCATTTTGATTTTCTGACTACTGCAAAACCTATGCTTGGACTAGGAAACAGTCCTTAGAACAGAGCAAGGAAACACAGCATGGTGTCAGGTATGCGTTCTCTCTCCCCACCTTTTTAATCTATATGCAGAACAGATGATATGGGAGGTTGGGCTTTATGAGAGGGAATGTGACATCAGGATTGAAGAAAAACTTAGGAACAACGTATGTTACGTAGATGACAAAACCTTGTCTGCTGAAACTGAAGAAGACCTGAAGTAATTGCTGCAGGAGGTCAAGAACTGTAATCTTCAATATGGATTGAAGCTCAATATCAAGAAGACAAAGATTATGACTATTGCTCCAATTGCAGCACCATGATAGATGGAGAAGGGATTGAGGCTGTTAATAACTACAGCTTGTTCAGCTCCATAATCAACACTCCTGGCAACTGCGGTCAGGAAATCAAAAGATGAATTGCACTGGGAAAGTCTGCTGTTAGGGACCTCTCTCCAGAGTACTGAGAAGTAATGATTTCAGTCTAGAGACTAAGGTGTGCTTGACACAGGCTAAGGTCTTAACAATTACTTGGTATGCATCAGAGAGCTGGACAATGAGTAAGGATGACAGAAAAATAATTGATGCCTTTGAGTTGTGGTGCTGGAGAAGAATCTTGAACAAACCATGGACTGCTAAGAAAACAAATAGGTCTGTCATAGAGAAGGTGAAACCAAGTTTCTTCTGAAAGGCTAGAATTTTTGAAGCTCTGTCTCACATACTTTGGGCACATGGCCAGGAGAGATCAGTCCTTGGAGAAAAACATCATGCTCCAACTAGGGTATCACTTTAAATGTGGTGCCCATGACCCAAGCCATTGTATTTTCAGTTATTGCGCACACATATGAAAATTGAACAATTATTATGGAAGAAGAAATAATGTCTTTGAAGTTTGTATTGATAAAAAAATATCGACTGTATCATTTATAGGTCTTTAAAAGGTCTCAGGCTTCTGTGTTGTGTGGGGCTAAGGTGATTCTCCCACCTCTCATGTCGCACTCTACCGCAAAACTCTTTAAAGATCTCAGGGCTTGACCAGAAGAGATCTGTATTTGTTCCCATTCCAGAGAAAGGTGATCCAAGAGAGTGTGGACATTGTCAGACAGTATCATTAATATCACATGCAAGCAAGATTCTGCTGAAGATCATCCCAAAAATGACTGGAACAGCACATCAACAGAGAACTACCAGAGGTGCAGCCTGGGTTAGAAGAGGCCGTGGCACTAGGGAAATTATAGCTAATATTAGATGGATCTTGTCAGAAAGCAGAGAGTATCAGAGGAATGTCTGTGTTTCATTGAGTATGCAAAGGCATTTGACTGGGTCACAACAAACTGTGGCTGACTCAAAAGAATGGGAATACGAGTACACATGATTGTGTTTATGCAAAACCTATACTTGAAACTGACTGAATTGTCAGGACAGAGCCAAAAAACCACTTCATGGTTCAAAATCGGGAAGGGTGTATGCCAGGGATATGTCTTCTACTCATACTTTTTAATCTATATGGAGAATAGATTATCCGAGAGGCTAGGTTACATGAGGAGAAATGTGCATCAGGCTTGGAAGAAGAATCATCAATAATCTGTGTTATGCAGATGACATAACCCTGTTTGCTGAAACTGAGTAGAACCTGAAGTACTTGCTGCAGAAGGTAAAGAACTGCAACCTTCAATATGGATTAATGCTCAACATCAAGAAAACAAAGATTCTTACCACTGGGCCAATTGGCAGCATCATGATAGATAATGAAGAGATTGAGATTGTTAACAGCTTCAGTTTGCTTGGCGCTACAGTCAATGCTCTTGTTATCAGTAGCCAGGAAATTAAAAGCCAAATTGCATTGGGAAAGTCTGCTGTCAGAGACCTCTCCAGGGTACTGAAGAGCAACAATGTCAGTCTGGAGACTAAGCTGCGCCTGACTCAAGCCATAGTCTGCAATTATTTGCTATGTGTCAGAAAGCTGGGCAATGACTCTGGATGATAGAAGGAGAATTTGATCTGTGGTGCTGGAGAAGAGTATTGAATATAGTACGGACTACCAGGAGAACAAATAGGTTCTTTTGGAGAGGGTAAGATCAGGCTGCTCCTTGGAGGCAAGAATTCTGAAGCTTTTTCTTACATACTTTGGACATGTTGCAAGGAGGAAGCAGTCCTTGGAGAGAGATGTCATGCTCGGGAGGTTGGAAGGACAGCGCGAGAGAGGAAGATCCTGGATAGATGAATTAACTCAGTGACTAGGATAATGGGGGTAGGTGTGCCAGAGACAATAAGATTGGCACAGGATAGAGCAGGGTATAGGGCTGTTGTTCATAGGGTTGCTATGAGTCCAAAGTGACTCGATGGCACATATCAACAACATATCATTTATGGCAAAAAAGAGCAAATAAATCTGTCTAGAAAGAAGTACAGTCAAAGTGGTCCTTATAGGTGAAGTGCTTTGGACATGTTGTCAGGATGGGTCAGTTCCTAAAAAAGGCGACATCATGATTGAACAAACGAGATGTCTGTGAAAGAGAGGAAGACTCTCAACGAGACAGACTGGCACAGGGACTATAATAATGGATTTAAGCACAGAAGAGACTGTGAAGAATAGTGTTGGATTATGCAAGATTTTGTTCTGATGTACAAAGGATTTTATGGCTATATGTCAGTCATCAACAGCCCTACTCACCGCCATCAAGTCAGTTTTGCTTCACTGAGACACTCCATAGAGTTCCTGAGGCTCTATGTCTTAACATGAGGAGACTGTCCACTTTCTTCGTATGAAGTGACCATGAACTAGAACCATCTTTTGGTTAACAGTGTAACACCCTTTGGACAACACCACACATCCATCCTATTCCTCACATTCCACCACATTTCTCAAACAGAAAGGCTCCAAGTCACTTCCTGATAACATTGCTAAATTCACTACTTCTCCCATGCCCACTTTCACAGACCTTAAATCCAGCCCATTATGATCTCTTGTCTGAACTACAATAGTCTAATTAATACTTCTCAACTTATTAGCTTCCTTACTGGGCCCCTCCTAAAATGCAAATTTGATTTTGTTATCCCATTTGAAACTACTACAATAACTCCTCCTCCCTGCCCTGAGTGCAAAGTCCGAGTCCTTTAAATGGACACTTAAATTTCAAGGCTCCTTATAAAATTAGCAGAGAAAGTAAACATTTTAAAATAAAGTATCTTGAATCTATAAGAAAGGATGGGCAGGGAGAAAAATGCAACAAAGAATGAATGGAAATGCAAAACCTCTGTAAATTTTCATTAAAATTAATAATAATAATAAAATTTTTTTAAAAAAAAACAAAGGGTGGCTTCAATGGCCTATGTAAGAAGCCCTTAGTGGCTAGCACAGTCTGTAGGGAGTTGCTAACTCACAGGCTATACTTGTCTGCTGGTTCAAAATCACCAGCATCTCTGAAGGAGAAACAGAGGTAATTCCCTGTATGCAATTTTCAATCTCTAAAACACAATGAAGGTTCATATATGAGTTAGTTCTTGCTTGATAACAGTAAACATTTTGAGACGTGGCACAGAACTTTACTGCTTGGCTGCTAGCCAAACGTTGATAGTTGGAATCCATCAATTGGTCCACAGGAAAATGATAGGGGCAGTCTCCTTGCTTAAAGACTTAACAGACAGAGGTCACCATAGGTAAAAATAGACTCAATGGTGTGGTTTTATTTCTTTAACAACCTTTTTTAAAAATTATACCTTAGGACAGAAACTGCAGAAGATAATTCACATAACAGTACAATTACCTAGTATCAAATGTTTCATAGCCATGCTTATTTTACTGTACTTTGTTTTATGTCCCTTCACAAAAAATGCAAATCTTTAGAGATTAAAAGTTTGTGGCAAACCTGGGTCAAGAAAGTCTGTATTGATACTATTTTTCCAAGAGTATATGCTCACTTCATCTCTCTGTGTTATAGTCTGGTAATCCTTGCAATATTTCAAATGTTTTTAACATACTATTACTGTTACTCTTTTGTGCAGTCAAATCAGAACCAACTCATAGCTGACTCTCCAGTGGGTTGTTAGAGGTTGTAAATCTTCTGGGAAGAGATTGCCCATCTTTCTCCAGCAAAGCAGCGGGGTGGTGTATTCTAATCACCTGCCTTTGGATGGTAGTACTCAATTCTTAATCATTAGGCCATCAGAGCTCCCTTATAAAGCTGTAACATTGCTGTTGTTGTTGTTTGGTGCCATGAAGTTGAGTATGAATCATAGAGACCCTATGAACAACAGACTGAGCCCTGTCCTATCTTGTGCCATTCTCACACTTCCTAACACACTATAGCCTGTTGCAGCAGTCACTGTGTCAATCCACCTCGTTGAGGGTCTTACTCTCTTTCACTGACCATCTGCCTTTCTAAGGAACAGCCTCTCCTAGCAACATGCTAGGAAGCATTTGAAGTGAAGCTTTACCATCTTTGCCTCCAAGGAGCACTCTGGCTGCATTTTCTCCAAGATATAATGCTATACTCTAAGTACACTTAATAGACTATAGTATAGTAGGGAGCTTTGGTGGCCTAGTGGCAAGAAACTGCACTGCAATCCTGAAGGCATGTGGTTCAAAGGCCACTAGCTGCTCTATGAGAGAAGGATGGGAAATCTCCTCCCATGCAATTAACTGCCTCTGAAAACCTACTGAAGGGTCAGCTATGGGTCAGTTCCAACTCGACAGTACACAACTAGAACAACAAGTATAATTAATATAAGCATAAAATTTATATGTACTGGGAAAATAAAGAGTTCATGTGATTTGCTTTATTGCAATATTTGCCTTACTGCTGTGATCTGGAACTGAAGAATTCTTGCCCACAAACATGAAATCATAGATTATAATATATGTGTACATATTCAGAGTCAAATAGATCACACAAATGAACAGTTTACTTGAAAAATTCCTCTTCAATATAAGGCTTCTAGCAAGTACTGACATCATGAACATCCTAACATCAAATGAAGTTATATTTCTCTCTTTCAACATGAAACACAATTTTTATTAAATTTGCCAGCTTTATGGTTAACATTTTTTTTTACTTTATAGTTAACATTTAATCGTGCTAATGCGAAACCTATACTTGGACCAAGAGGCAGTAGTCAGAACAGAGCAGGGTAACACTGCATGGTTCAAAATTGGGAAGGGTGTATGCCAGGGATCTGCCCTGTCTCCATACCTTTTCAACATGTATGCAGAGCAGATTATCTGAGAGGCTAGGCTTTATGAGGAGAATTGTGACATCAGGATTGGTGGAGATCTATTAACAATCTGCATTATGCAGATGACACAACCCTGCTTGCTGAAACTGAGGAGGACCTCATGCACTTACTGCAGAGGGTCAAGGACTGCAGCTTTCAGTATGGACTGAAGTTCAATGTCAAGAAGACAAAAATTCTCACCACTGGACCAATTAGTAGCATCAGGATGGATGGCTAAGAGATTGAGATTGTTCACAGCTTCAGTTTGCTCGGCTCCGTGGTCAACACTCTTGGCACCAGCAGCCAGGAAATCAAAAAACATATTGCGATGGGAAAGTCTGTGGTTAGGGACCTCTCTAAAGTACTCAAGAGCAACGATGTCTCTCTGGAGACTAAGGTGTGCCTGATACAGGCCATGGTCTTTGCAATCACTTGTTATGCATCAGAGAATTGGACAATGACTAGGGAGGACAGAAGGAGAGTTGATGCTTTTGAGCTGTGGTGCTGGAGAAGAGTACTGAATGTACCATGGACTGCCAGGAAAACAAACAGATTCATCTTGGAGAGGATTAAACCAAGCTACTCCTTGGAGGCAAGGATTCTGGGGCTTCGTCTGACATACTTTCGGCATGTTGCAAGGAGAGACAGGTATTTAGAGAGGGACATCATGCTTGGGAGGGTGGAGGGACAGCGCAAGAGGGGACGACGCTCTATGAGATGGACTGATTTGGTGACTGGGGTAATCGGGATGGGTGTGTCAGAGGCAGTGCAACTGGCACAGGATAGAGCAGGGTTTAGGGCTGTTGTACATAGGGTCGCTATGAGTCACAAATGACTCGACGGCACATAACAACAACAACAATAGTTAACTCTTGTTCTTTTGAATATAAATAGATACTTAGTAATAAAGTCATTGTAAATCCACAACTAAAGACACTAAAAGTGTGGTACAATGGCGTCCATATTTCTTTACCATCATGAGGGACATTTTGTGATTTCCTGATCATAACAGAATGCATAACCTTCGATGCCTCAATCTTTCTGAGTTATGTTCACTGACTTCAACCTGACCCTTCACTGCCTGGCTTTTGTGAAGGGGGAAAACATTTCAGGTGCTTCCCTTTTGTCTATATCAAATAGCAACATTAAAGACAAAAATTCTTTTGCCTAAACAATCTACCCCTCTTGCATGACTGTAGGTCACCTCATCTCATGTCACAGTCATCATAAGAGTAGGCTCAAGTATGGTAGAGATAGCGAGGATGGTCCCATCAGTTGTTCATAGGATCACTGTGAGCAGAAGCCAATTCAATGGCCCCTAACAACAATCACAACTCACTTCACAAGTTCACCAGGTTAACAGGTATAAAGGTATATGATAAATCATTCTTATAGACTGTTTCATGGTAAGAGTTGAATTAGTCATTTTTTAAGTTAGTCAAGGTTTTGTTGCATTATTTCAGATGATAATGAAATAATATGCATAAAGATTTTTCTATGGCCTCAAGTAGGAAAAATGTGATTATACACACAGAACAGTAACTTGCTGGGTTCAAGAGAGCAAAGGTTCCATTTTAATCCTACCAGCCATTAAAGTTTATATTGTGCACACCTATGTTTATTCCTGCATTGTTCACAATAGCAAGGAGAGGGAAGCAACCCAGGTGCCCATCAACAAATGAATGGATAGAGAAGCTCTGGTATATTCACACAATGGAATACCATGCAGCACTGAAAAACAAGTTACTCATAAAATTTTATACAAAATAGATGACATTATACAAAATGGAGGACATTATGCTGAGTGAAATATCTCAATCACAAAAGGACAAATACTACATAACACCACTGTTATAAAACAGGACTGACATAGGGGTTGGGGACAAACGAAAAAGAGGGGTTAAATAATGAACACTGCATTAAAACAGTGTGAGGAAAACTAATTAAAAGAAATCTATGATTAGGTATTATTTGCATTTGCATGACAACAGTCCAGAATAAGAGGTGTATAAGGAAAGTGGGCTGGGGCGTGAGGGGAGGGAGAAAATTGTGCAACAATGAATCTTTTTAAAGAGAAAAGCAACCTGGGGGTGAGGGTGTTGGGAGAAAAATGTGCAACAGTGAAGGAAAGGAAAAAACAAGTTTTCTGTAAACTTTTATTTAAATGTCAAAAAAAATAAAATAAAAAATAAAGCTTATACTGGTTGGAGCACTGTAATCTGTCTTCACTATTTTCTATCTGATAATAAGAGGCCTGTGAAGACCACCAAATGTCATCTGATATTTACATTATAAACCATAAACTTTATTTTTCAAAACATTCGTCTGAAGAAATCAGACAAAAATATTGCTTCAATTATGGCTAGCACTTAAAATTGCTAGAAGATTTGAAAGAAATTTAAAGAAGATTAAACTCCTATTAAATGTGTTTCAAGAAAATTGAAAACTGTAGATTGTTCATCTCCAGTGTTTTTCCATCACAGGCTGTTTTTGTCTGAATTGTTGATTTATTTGGATTACTACTATTTGGTCTGCTAGCAGAACAAATAACAAAAGCCAAAGGACACAAACATGAAAAAGAAACCTTTTTCCCCACTTAAATTCTGTGAGGATTACAACCAAAGAAGAACAGGGATCTTTGAGCTTTGTTGTGAGATAAAACTACTGAATATTCCATGGACTGCCAAAAGAACAAACTTCTGTCCTGGAGAAAGTGAAATCAGGTTGTTCTTTAGCAGCAAGGATGGTGAAACTTTATCTCACATAGGTTGTTAGGAGGGCCTAGACATTGGGAAATAGACATCATGCTTGGAAAAGTGGAGGGTCAGTGAAAGAAAGGAAGATCCTTAACAACATGGATTGACACAGTACCAATAGGTTCAAGTAGGTCAGAGAGGATAAGAATGACACAAGCTATGACAAGGTTCAGGTCCATTGTTTACAGGGTCAATATGAGTCATTCTCAACTAGACGGCACCAAACGATAGCAACATTAAAGGGGTCCCAATGGAACAATTTAAGCATTCAGTGACTAAATGGAAAAGCTTGAAGTTAGAACTCACCAGGTCTGTAGAGGGAAAAAAAAAATAAAAAAAGACCTGCAAATCCTCCCATAAATGTCTGTTATTGTTGATGTTAGGCGTTGTTGAGTCAACTTGAACTCGCAGAGACTCTATATAAGACAGATCAAACAACCTTGTCTTTCCTGCATCGTCCTCATAATCTCCACCATGCTCAAGTCCATCCGTTGCTGCAATCCCTGTGTCACTCCAGCTTGTTGAGAGTCTTCCTCTCTTCCACTAGTCTTCTGCTTCTCCCAGCATGAAGCCCTTTTGCACAGACTACCTCTAGGGAATATTCTAACCGTTCGTCTCCTAAAACAAATCCTAGCAAAACCGGTGGAGCCAATGGAGCACTTCTCTATTCTGTCAGTCTACTATGAATTGGAATACAGTCAACAGCACATCGCAAGAAAAACATAAAGAAGAGATGAACATATCCCAATAACTGAATCTACCTAATACATAAGTTCAGTGAAGATTAGTTGTTGGGTTTTTTTTTCCTAGGTAAGTTACATAGGGCTAAAAATGTGACCTTAGCAGTCTAACCCACTTGAATTTAAAAACCATCTCAGGAACTGGTTTGAGGCCTGACCACTAATGAACAAAGACCAGAAGAGCTGTGGGGGGAATATAAAGAATATTATCCATGAATATTGCAAAAGGTCTTTACAAAGACAGAGGAAGAAGAAAAGACAAGGCAAGATGTCAGAAGAGACTCTGAATATTGTACTAGAGCACTAAGAAGCCAAAGCAAAGGGAAGATAAAGAGCTGCAAGGACGATTTCAAAGGGCAGCTCTGGAAGCCAAAGCAAAGTATAATGAAATATGCAAAGAGCTAGAGTAGGAATATCAAAAGGGATGAACCTGCATGGCATTTCTTAAGCAGAAAAATTGAAGAACAAATTCAAGCTTCAAGTGGCAAAACTTACGAATAATATGGGCAGAATAAATATTGAATGATTCAGGAAGTATCAAAAGAAGATGGAAGGAGTATACAGTCTCACTGTACCAAAAGAACTGGCTGACACCATATGATAAAGAGGCAATAGATACATCCACTCTGGAAGGCAGCTTGGCATTTCCTCAGAAAGCTGAACATAGAAATTCCAGTTGACCCACCTATTCCATTGTTTGGAATAAACCCTGAGAGAAAGAGAACTGAGGCACAAATGGAGACTTGTACACCAATGTTCACAGAAGTACTATTCACTATTGCAAGAACACGGAAACAGCCCAAATTTCCAACCACAATTGAATGGATTGATAAATTATGGTATAGTCGCATGATGGAATACTATGCAGCCCACAGGAGCAGTGTTTTTGTAAATTACTACCTAACTTGGGAGGGAAGGGAGAGCATTATGCTAAATGAACTAACTCAGTCCCATAAGGGCAAATACTGTAAGACTATTTGAGTGTAAGGATCCAAGGGGAGGGGGAGGGTAGAAGCCAAGGGGTGAGGATGGGGGGTGGGTTGGGAGTGATTAATCATAGGGTCACAAAATTTGATGGGTAGAGGGAGGGGTAGGTAAAGGAAGTGGGAATGATCCCATGTGAAAAACAGTGTATATGAACTTTGTAAGTAAATCTGTATAAAATAAAAATTTTATTAAAATAAAATTTTAAAAAGTAGAGCCAATAAAGATAAAGGAGGAAGTTCAAGCTACTGTGAAGGAATTCGTAAAAATCAAGGCTCCAAGGATCAACAGAAAACCAATTGACAATTTGAACAAACAGATGCTGTTCTGGATATGCTCACCAGGTTGTGCCAAGAAATCTGCAGGGCAACTACCTGGCCAACTGCCTGAAAGATCAATATTTATTCCCATTCCAAAAAATGGGGACTAGACAGAGTGTGGAAATAATCAAACAATATCACTAATATCACATGATAGCAAAATCCTACTGAAGATTATCCAGAAGTGAATGGAACAGTACATTGATAGAGTATTACCGGAAATAAAAGCTGGGTTTAGAAAAGGTCGTGGCACTAGGGATATTACAGCTAATGTTAGATGGATCTAGGCTAAAAGCAGAGAGTGCCAAAGGAATGTCAATCTCTGTTTCATTGACTCTGAAAAGGAATTTTACTCTATGTGGACCACAACAAATTGTGGCTAACCTTGAGGAAAATGGAAATCCCAGGACACTAGTTTGTGCTTATGTGAAACCTTTACTTGGACCAAGAAGCAGTCCTCAGAACAGAGCAAGGAAACAACGTATGGTTTAAAATCAGGAAAGGTGTGCATCAGGGATGCATCCTGTCTTGATATCTTTACAATCTATATGCAGAACTAATCATTCAGGAAGCTGGGTTTCATGAGGAAGAATGTGGCATCAGGATTAGAGAGGGAGACTCATCAACAACCTACGTTATGCAGGTGACACAACCTTGTTTGCTAAAACTGAGTAGGACATGAAGCATTTGCTGCAGAAGGTCAAGGCCTGGAGTCTTCAATATGGATTAAAGCTCAAAATTAAGAAGACAAAGATTTTCACCACTGGGCCAATTGGCAGCACCACGATAAATGGAGAAGAGATTGAGGTTGTTCACAATTACAGCTTTTGCAGCTTTACAATCAACAGTCTTGGTTCCAGCAGTCAGGAAATCAGAAGATTAATTGTACTGGGGAAATGTGCTGTCAGAGACTTCTCCAGAGTTCTGAAATGCAAAGATGTTAGTCTAGAGACTAATGTGTGCCTAATACAAGACATGTCTTCGCAGTTACTAGCTATGCTTTAGAGAGCTAGACAATGACTAAGGATGATGGAAGAAGAATTCGAGTTGTAGTGCTGGAGAAGACTCTTGAACATACCATGGACTGACAAGAAAACAAAAAGGTCTGTCTTGGAGAGGGTGAAACCAAGTTTCTCCTTGGTGGCTAGGATTTTGAAGCTCCATATTCTGTACTTTGGACACGTGGCCAGGAGGGACCAATCCTTGGAGAAGGATCATCATGCACAGAAGGGTGGAGGGACGGCACAGGAGAGGAAGACCCCAAAAGATGGATTGATACAGTAACTGGGGCAATGGGAGTTGGTGTTTCAGAATCAGTGAGACTGGCTCAGGACAGGACAGGCTTCAGAGCTGCTGTACATAGGGTGGCTATGGGTGGCAGGTGACTCAACAGCACATGACAACAACAACAATTATACTGATAGTAACTCTGGAACCAAAGCCAGTTATGGGCCTTAAAGTAAGTTGCTTCTCCAGCTCAGCTTTATTTCTTTCAAATAAAATCAAAACCAAGAACAGAAATCTAGGATAAATATCATCTATCCAGCAGGATTTATGTGACATTTAAGAACAATCTAGGAAGCATAAAAAGCCTAAGAACAAGAAATGTACCTTATCTTATGATTCCAAATTTAGTGTACTTTTTACTTTATCAGAACTTTTTTACTCAATTCATTGCACTCAATTCAATTGTATACTAAGTGACTGATAGGAACCAATAAGATTATAAACGAATAAGACTAGGTAGGTATTTGATCTTAAGCAGTTCTGTAGGCAAATCAGAAAACTGAATAGATATTAACAAGATGGTATATAGCTTAATGGTCCCTAGAATGGCTTTAGAATAAGACAAATGGCTCAACAGGAGAAAGATGAGACAGTCTCCTCTTATTAAAATTTACATTCTCAAAAACCTGATGGAGGGTCGCCAAGAATCAGAATTGACTCAACATCAGTAGCTTTAGTTTGGGTGAGTTCTCCTTCCTGTTAGCTCTGTCAACATGAAAAAATTACCAAGTGTCTCAAAAACAGTCTCCTCATCTGAAAACAGAGGGAACAGTGTCCTCTCAGAGTGTTACTGAGAGAAATGAGATTGTCTGAAATGCTTAATACAGTATATTAAGAAAGTAAACATTCATCTATTTTTGAGGCATCACCCTTTTTGTCATTATTATAAATATAACTGTACTTAATAAAGCACTGTGGTAAACATATGTCTAAGACCAGCCAGAGAGTAGAGAAGTAAAAAAAGCAAACCAAACTAGTTGCCATAGAGTTTATTTCAACCCTTAGCAACCCCATATGTTTCAAAGGAGGACTGAGCTCCATAAAATTTCAATGACTGTGATCTTTTTGATGGAGATTTTCGGCCTTTCTTCTGAAGTGTCTTGTGATGGATTTGAACCTCCAATCTTTTCACTGATAGCTGAGTGTTTAATTTTTTGCCACAAACTTGAGGGTAGGGGCATATAAATGAGATTTTAGGATCAATGATATTGATGGGAGTTTAACAAAGAGTTCATTCTTCTAAGAATAAAATTGTGACAGTCATTAAGGAAAACTTAGATTTATTTTTATGGTTTAACGAAGGGTTTCTGAGAGAGGAATGGTAAATTGAGTCAAGTCCAGAAATAATCTTAACAGTTAAACTAGGGAACATGAAGGCATATAAGCTACAACAAAAAGTTTCAGATAGTAACATGTCTGAATTGTACATTAGAAAGTCACTGTGGCCTCACTAAAGTTCTCTAAGACTCCTTTCTCCATTATTATAAGAAAGAAAGATGAAAACAAGTTTGCAAGAATCCTAATTGTACTGTATTGTGCTGAAAGTTTTAAAAGTGTCAAAACAGATTTTCTGATTTTTACTGCAGTCAAACACTTTCCCACTAAGAAAAGAGAACTCGATAAACAGTTTTACTTGTGTATAAATAGTTTTGTGAAAAGGATAATATTTGTGAGTCGTATTTGGCTAGTAAAACTTTATCACTGTGTGTGAGTGCTCTAAGCCTGGCCAGACACACAGAGCTGCAAGAAACCAATGCTGCACCTAAACTGCAGCCAGCCGTCTTTGTGACCAGAATCAATGGACAGATAGTATAAAAGCAAGTCCACTCCTACTGAGTCAATTCTGTTGACTCATAGCAACCCTCCATCAGGTTTTTCAGGCTGTAAATCTTTATAGGAGAAGACTGCCCCTCTTTCTCACAAGGAGCAGCTGGTGGATTCAAACTGCTTTACCTTTTGTTTATAAACCCTGCATATTATGCATTTTAAGACAAATTAAAATTTGCATCATTTTCATAGAGATTTTCAAAATAAGCTCACTAGGAATCAATGTTTTATAGGAAGATTAATCAATTAATGAGACTTTGAAAAAAAAATAACTCTTTAATCACAATTATTTGACCTAGCCATGTATCTGTGATTCTCAATTATTTTAATATCTTCTGCAAAATATTTTCAGTGGTGTGGTCTGGAAATATTGTAATGAAGTAATAATAATAATATGGTAGCTAACATAATACAGAGCATTACAGCGTATTGAAGCTCAGTGTCCATATGCTACATGTATAACAGTCACAATTTGTCTAGTCTTTTGAGCTGAAGATTACTGAGCTCATAAATTGTGATGATTGAACTAGATAATCTATGGGAAAGGATTAACAGTTCTCAAGTTTCTGTACACTGTAGGCATTCAACAAATATGAGAACTTTACTTTCTTCTCTTTTTCTCTTCTCTACTCTACTACATGGATATCTTCAGCTTTTCTGATCTCAAGACTTGCTATCATTTGGTCTCTGTAATAAAGACTATTTCAAAATACCTTCAAAGAGATATTATTGTCTGCCATGTTTCTAAGAATGAACCAGACAGTAACAAATAAACTCCTGTCTCTTGTTAGTAACACTGCAATTTAATCCTTTTCATTTGTAGACTAGGTTGTTGTTAGGGAGCTCTGGTGGCCTAGTGGTAAGAAGCTAAGCTGCAACCTTGAAGGCACATGGTTCAAATCCACCCACTGCTCTGCAAGATAAGGATGGGCAATCCCCCCGCTCCCCGCCACCAATGTGATTAACTGCCTCTGAAAGCCTGACAGCAGGTCAGCTATAGGTTGGTTCCGACTCAATGGTACTCAACAACAGCAGGCAGCCTTATGAACAACAGGTCTGAACCTGCCTTATCCTGTGCCATGCTCAAGCCCATTGTGGAAATCACTGTGTCAATCCATCTCATTGAAAGTCTTTCCTCTCTTTAGCTGACCTTCCACCTTCCCCATCATAATGTCTTTTTCCAAGGACTTGCCCTCCTGACAACATGCCCAAAGTATGGGAGACCAAGTTTCACCATCCTGGCCTCTATGGTGCACTCTGGTTGGACAGACCAGGTAGGAGAGAAGTTTCAGCACTTACTTCCAACTATCACCTCCCAATTCAGAAAAAAGAAGTCAGCACGGTCTTGGATTCTCCCCTATGGACAACTTAATATAGCCAATGGGCAAATGACCCACACCAGAAAAGTCAGATATTTGCTCCCAGGACTTTGAATCCTGAGACAAGAAAGGTAGGAACATTGAGATGCCAGATTCTTGCAAGCTGCATGCTGAAACTATTTTGTAGCAGAACCCTGGCTTTCTGACGTAAATCTCAGCATCCAAAACACCTTGGATACTGTTTGACTTTGAAGCCTGGTCTACCAGCATCCTGTTGACTCTGTGAAACCCCAAAACCCTATATGCTTAGAATCAGATTCTGTTGTTTGTGACTAGAAACTACCATAGGAAGGTGATTAGAGTTCTGAAGTCAAGAGATGTTTCGAAAGTTTCTATGCTTTCTAAAATAGTCTTAAGCACACTTTAATTTAAAACAGAGATTAAGAAATACATTTTCAAAATGTTCCCTTATGTATTTTACAAAAGAAAAGCAAATATTAAGAAATTTGCTTCTGGAGCCAGGCAAATCCTAAGACTATACTAGGAGGAAATTATTAACATAAAACAAAACCAAAAATTTTGCCACCCAGAATGTTGAGTACAACAGTAACATCAGTACAGCTCCTGATTTATAAAGAGAAAGTTGCCAAATTAACTTCAAACCAAAATTACAACTCACCGTTTATGGAAGTATTGAGAATGACTTTTCCCTCACCATGGTATTTGTGTCCTATTTGGGAGCCTTCAGAACCTCTGCTCTGTTGCAAACCTCACATTACACTTTTTACCCACTTTGACCAACTCCCTGAGCATAAATCTTTCATCACGGCTTAGCAAAACTTAAATTAGTATTGGAAGATGAAGTGGGGTCCTGACACTGCACGTCTGCACGTCATATATGGCTGTGTCTTGTATTCACAAACTAAAGTAAAAAAAATTGAAGTAGAAATAAAGAAGAACGGAAGGTCCATGATATATGATGTTGAAAGAGGGCTTCAAGATGACATATTCACGGAAATATTTTATTGCTATAAAAACACAATTAACACCCCACACGCAGCCTGTAAAGATAAACTTACTAGCTTAGAACTTTGAGAACAAGCACAAGGCCTGGCCAATGAGCTGCAAAGTTACATCTTAGGTTGATCTTTTAGAAGCAGAGCCTGAATTGGTCATTCTGCTCCATGAGAGACAAGTGAGAGACACAGGAGGTTCTGACTTCAGTAATCCATAGGTCAGCTCTACTCTTGATATTCTTGCAGTTTCTCTCAATCAATTCTCCCACCGCATTCAACATTTACCCCCTTTCCTTAAGTTAGTTTGCCTTATGTTTCTGTCACTTGGAGCAACAACAACAACAAAAATGCTGATTTTAAAATATTGTTGTTGTTATGGTATTGGATTGGAACTGACATATAGCTGACCCTCCACAAGGTTTTCGAGGATATAAATTGTATGGAAGTAGGTACTATTAATTCTAGAATTGCTCATAGTTAAGCAGAAGCAGCAGCAAGCAACAAACTAAAATTCCTTGTGAAATCTGACATGAAAACCAGGTTGGTCTGAGTCTTTTCTGAGAATCATGATCCATATGACATCCTCTTTTTTTCACCAGAATAGGTTGTTAATTTTTGCGTCTCTTTCTGACTTGGTTTACAGCTTAGGAAAAAAGATAAAGGGGGGAGAAAGACAGCATCTATCAGATAGGATTTACATCCTAACTGAGTCCATTACTAGCTATGGAAAGTTGGAGCAGTCCTTTCCTTCTTAAGGACTCAAACGGACACACTTGTGGGCTCAGCTCAATAAACCCCTCTCTGATAGTTGATACCTCTGATACCTCACTTCCAGAACCCCAAGAAAGGAAAAAGAGGGTTCTACAGCTCTTCAGAGACAGAGGGCAAGGGATTGAACACATTTCAGAACTTGTAAACTACCTCCGAAATATTCCATAAACATGTTCACTTCACCTCAATCCCAGTTGTCATGTACCCTGAATTACTGTGAATGCCTTCTAATGGGTCTTCTTGTTCCCACTCTTGCCTTCCTGCAATCTGGTCTCCACAGTGCTGCCAAAATGATCTTTTAAGTGTGTAACATCTCATTCCTGCTTTGAAACCTCCAGTAGTTCTCTTAAAATAATACTGACATTTTTTATATGATCTTACACAATTGCTAAGGTACTGGAAGGTTTCCCTTACCTGGTTCATTAGCCAGGTGCAATCTAGCAAGAGTTCTTCCCAAAATGAATGTTGCAGGAACAGAAAAAGAGCATACAGCACAGACAAAAGGTTAGTTAAAGACAGAGGAAAGCTAATTAAGAAAGTTTCAGGAATCCAATTTTAAATAATAAAAGAATGAGCCTCTTTAATATCCTCCCAAAATACCCTATCAGAGTTCTTTCCTTCTTAACATGCTCATTGCTTTAGTAATGTATGGAAGGAGAGACCAGAAGCTGTCCCATCTTTCTGTTCAAGTAAACAAAAGAAGTCACACTGGAGCTGACATTATAGAAGAAATAAATTACTTTGGCAAATACTGAGAGAGTAGTATAAAGTTGTGTGATATAGAAGAGGAAAAGACACTTAAAACGCTTGGTTGATATCCTGCTGGTCATTTGGGAAGAGGAAGACTGTCACGTTTATGGAGCCTAGTGCTTTCTATTAAAGAGGCCAAAAAACCTAACATTTTCTCCCCAAGATCTCAAAGCAAAAAAACTTTTAGAAAAATAGCTTTGGCCACATTCACATGATGGAAAAGATAAATTCTTAAAAGAAAATTCACTGGAAGGGAAGAATAAATTTGTCATGGTGTGATCTGAGCATATTCCAGAACCTAGGGACACAATAGGTAAGGCTGTGATCCCACTGTCCCAACAGCAGCAGTGGACCAGTACTGCTCCTCAACGCTTACAAGAACAATTTGCAGCATCAGATCTGTGTGGCAGTCTAGACAAACACAGCAATAACCCATCGGGTTGGTTCCATTTATTTACTAAAATGAATATCTGTTGTCTATTTACTTTAGGAGGTAGTTCTGGTGGTGTAGCCCACAGACACATGATACGCCAAAGACAGCACAGCCCCTCCCTGGCAGTTCAAAACAACCAGCTGTTCTATGGGAGAAAGAGCGGCAGTCTATAGCTTCCTAGAAACTCACTGGAGAGTCAGCTATGAGTTTGTTTTGACTTGACACCAAAGAGGTTTTTTTCCTGCATTTTATTTACTGAAGGAGATTGAAAGTTTCATGAAGAAATAAGATATGTCTATTTTTTATTTTATTTTATTATATTTTGTGTGTGTACCGTCAGATCAGATCTGACTGGTACAGGAAGAGATTGCCCCTCTTTCTCCAGCAGAGCATCTGGTGGATTTGAATTGTGTGCCTCTGGGATTGCAGTGCAGCTTCTTGCCACTAGGTCACCAGAGCTCCCTTTATTTATTTTTGGGTTGTTTTTTTTTTTACCACCTAGTATATAGCTTCACAGCTTGAACATCACTCAACTCATGGTTTTATTCACATAGAAAGGTACCATGAACCCCCGCTCCCTAGTAACATAACAATCCACTGGCACAGCCATATAAATTACTCGAGGGACTTTAATACCACTTTAATACCAAGGTAAGCTTAGTTGAGGCACATAGTAAATACTCAAGAAATATTTAAAGATGATGAGATTAAAAATGAGTGATCTCTTTTGTTTCTTTACATATATTCTATGTCTCTAAGAATTCTTTGGTGTTTCCCTACACACTCTTATATATACATGAGAGACCATTTCATCTACTTAGAACTACTGGCAGTCAGAACTAGAAGGGAAGTTAAGAGTTGATGAAGAAAGGAAAGACTAGCCAGATAGAGGGAGTTTCATCAGGTGGTGGCAAAGCAAAGACCAGGAGCCAGTTGTATTCTCATCTAAACTGTCATCCATGTGGCCTACACGAGCCTCCCTTTTTGTTCTCATGAATCACCACAGTGCTCACAGCCCAAGGATCACTCAACACTAACAGCTCCACACTGGTTTAGGAAATGCTGGGTGTGGTTGAGCTCCACCTGGCCCACTTAAACAAGGTGGTTGGTTTACAGCAGTGTGTTATCGAAAGGAATGATATTTAAATACACAACTTACTGCCTTGTGAATGAAACAAAACTATTATCATGTTTTATAACCACTCTTCCATCATTTTCAATATTAAAATAATACTTATTTTTTTAAACTTTATGAGATGCTAAAAATACTTAATTTTTTTCCTCCCAATTTTTATGAGTTGCACTCAAGAACCGTATTTTCAACTTAACCACATGATATCGATTAAGTATTTGAACGACAAAAAGATCAAATCTACCTTCAGGAAACATCAATGGATCAGTGAAAAGAGTATTTTTAAAATTATATTTGTTGGGGTTTTTGTTTTGTTTTGTTTTGTTTTTGATCAATGATTGCTTAACTCAACCTTTTGGTTTTATTACCAAGCTTTTTAAAAACAATAACACTATGTGATATAGGATGTATCAGTTACCATCAAGTCAGTGTTGTCTCATTGTGACCTCATATGCTCCACAGAGTTATTCAAGGGTCAATTTTTTTAGGAAGTAGATTGACTTTTTCCCCCCCCTCTTTTCCAAATGTGCCTCTGGGTTAATTTCAACTACACTACCAATCTAAACCCATTAAGCACTTGAATCATGACTTCATTTTGCCTAAATGAGTAACCAAGTTCCTTATTTCTAAAAGAAATAACATAGTATCTGGGGGTGCGGTAACTAAGGTACATGGCTACTAACCAGAAGGTCAGAAGTTTGAAGCCATTAATCCTTTAGCAACCTGCTTCTATAAAGATTTACAGCCTTAGAAACCCTTCAGGGAAGCTCTACTGTCCTCTAGGGTTTCTACAAATTGATAATTGACTTGACAGCAATAAATTTGGTTTAGGTCACTAGAAATAAGATTTGAGCAATGAAGCCTTCTCTTCTATCTCAGGTACCATTTTTCTTTTTGAGATCAACGATTCTTTAGATATTTGTTGTAACTCTATGGACAAGTTTTTCTTTGTCACATGGGGTTGCTATGAGTCAAAAAATACCTTAAATGCACACCCATGTTTATCGCAGCTCTGTTCACAATAGCAAGGAGTTGGAAACAACCCAGGTGCCCATCAACAAGCGAATGGATAGAGAAACTGTGGTATATTCACACAATGGAATACTATGCTGCATTGAAAAACAAGGAACTCATTCAATATTATTCAAAATGGGTGAGCCTGGAGGACTTTATGCTGAGTGAAATATCTCTGTCACAAAAGGACAAATATTGCATGGTGCCACTGCTGTAAAATGGGACTGATATCAGGGTGGGGGTAAGACTGAGAAAAACTGGAAAAATTGTGTATACTGCACTGAAACAGATGAGGGACTGAATAATTTAGAAGCGATGTATGATAGGGTATTATGGTTATCACAAGAGTTCACAATTAAAGTTGCATAGTGGAATGTACTTGGGATGGTGGGAGGGGTGTGGGGGGATTGTATACCAGGAAGGGAGTCTTTCTTTTACTTTTGAAAGATAGGAGCGAACTGGAGGGTGGGGGGGGAGGGCTGGACGGGTAGAGAAGTGCAGCAATGAATGAATGGAAATCCAAATTCTCTGTAAATGTTCATTAAAATTATTAAAAAACATACCTTAAGCGCACACAAGACTTCGTCACACTCTGTGAGGTCAAACTCTAGGATTTTTGTGTTTTAGTCTGATTTAGGTTTGTGTGAACTCAATGCTTTTGAATCTAGTGTCGTTGAATAAAGTAGATGCTACAAAAAATGATCAGTCTCAGCCTGGAAAGGTTTAAAGTCTTGGAACCTGACAGAGAGCTGCTATGAATCAGAATTGAACTGATGACAGTAGGGTTTTTTGGTTTTCAATTCAATGCTCGTCTGGGACTCAGTTCCAACTGAGCAGAGATTCTGTTCAGTCTCAACATTTCTGGTCACTTGAAAAGAGATGAATTTCAGGCTTTACCCTTAGGGAGCTCACGGGATAATACTAAATGCATGATTATATCAAGTCACACATTTACTGGAGACCGGTTCTATGCATACAGAAAATGACAGGATAAAGGCCCTGACTGAAAAGTGCTTGCACAAGAGCATACAGGGACAAAACAGCCCAACAAAGGAAAGGCTGTTTCAGGAATGACTGAGGAGGAACACAGGTGCTGAGATTAACCCTTCCCCTCCAACAATCATAGAAAAGAATTCTAGACCAGTGATAAAGGTCTTCAAAGCACAGAGAATAACCAGAAAACACTGGTTGTAAGACAAAAGCAAAGTACACTGTCTTACAATGGGAACACCATGCATGTAGGGAGAAGGAAAGAAAGAATTCAGAGAGGGGAAGATTATAAAAGACCTTAAACTCCTTAATAAAAGGTTAAGAACTTATTATAGAAAAAGTAGATTACTTCTCCAAATTTAAGGGAAAGATAAATGAGATTCAACATACTTAAAACTTAAAAATCTTATTGCCAACAGATTGAGAGAATACATTAGAGAAACTGGTTGTTGTTATTGTTATGTTCCATTGAGTCGCTTGCAACTCATAGCGACCCTATGGACAACAGCCCTAAACCCTGCTGCATCCCTTGCCAATCTTACTGTCTCTGACACATCTACCCCCATCACCTCAGTGACTGAATCAATCGGTGTCAAAGAGAGTCTTTCTCTCCTCTGGTGCCCCTCCACTCTCCCAAGCATGAAATCCCTCTCCAAGGACTGGTCCTGCCTTGCAACATGTCCCAAGTATGTCAGATGTAGCTTCAAAATCCTTGCCTCCAAGGAGCAGCCTGGCTTCACCCTCTCCAGAAAGAACTTGTTTATTCTCCTAGCAGTCCATGGTATATTCAATACTCTTCTCCAGCATGACAGCTTAAAGGCATCAACTTTCCTTCTGTCATCCCTAGTCATTGTCCAGCTCTCTGATGCATAGCAAGTAATTGCAAAGAACATGACCTGTATCAGGCGCACCTTAGTATCCAGACTGACGTCATTGCTTTCCAGTACTCTGGAGAGGTCTCTGACAGCAGACTTTCCCAACGCAATTCATCTTTCAATTTCCTGGTTGCTGGTGCCAGAGTGTTGATTGTAGAGACAAGCAAACTGAAGCGGTCAACAATCTCAATCTCTTCACCATCTATCATGATGTTGCCAATCAGCCCAGTGGTGAGAATCTTTGTTTTCTTGATATTGCACTTCAATCCATATTGAAGGCTGCAGTCCTTGACCTTCTGCAGCAAATGCCTCAAGTCCCTCTTGTTTCAGCAAGCAGGGTTGTGTCATCTGCATATATTTTTTGATAAAGCGTTGTACAATTCATTATTATTTTCACATAAATTGATCACGTTGTTTTGGTTCTTTATCATGATCCCATTAAGTGGACTGAGTAATGTTATTTCTACCACAGCAAAAATAGTTTACAAAGAAAGTGAATTGTCTAAGGTCACACAACTTTTAGCTTATGTAATTGGAACTGTACCTTGTCCTGTCATTCTGGTACTTAGGTATTCAGTTAATATGAATATATTGAGTGTATAATGTATAGAAGGCAATTATGGTAGTATGTAGGGAAAGAATAATTTAAAAGACAGATACTTTACATACTTTCAGGAGGAGGAGGAGTAAGCTGTAGTAAGAGTAGATTGGAGTGTTTCAGGAAGTGTGAGGATGGCACAGGGTAGAAAAAGGTTCAGATTTATTGTTCATAGGTTTTCCGTGGGTCATACTTGACTCAATGGCACCTCATAACAACAACAATAATACCTACTCTCAGGAGTTCTAAGAGAAAATTAACCAACATGCCCAACAAGGTGTGATTTAAACTATGTATGGGAGGATGAATGGAATAGCTTGAGTCTACAAAGATGTGTTTTCTGTTTTGGTTGAAGTTTGGGTTGAAGTTTGATTGCTCACAATTGGGTGTGAGCTGATTGGATTTGGCCATGTATTTAAAAAGGCTTTTGGTCACCAGTTTGGTGGAGCTCTCAAATTAAAACAGGCTTGGAATCAGGAGTGGCATCCACTTCCAAAATAGCTTGCATCCAGACACCCTATGAACTTATAGAAACAATGAAAGTTATATGTGTTCGCGACTTTTGTTCATAGGGTCACTATGAGTCATCCACGACTTGACAGCACTTAACAACAACAACATAGAAGCAAAGAGCAGAGAAAATCAAACCTAGGGAGGATGAGAATGGACTCTGACCTGACAACTTATTCTATCCAAAGAGAGCAATGACTTTTAGATATTTTACTGACGAATAAATAGGCAAGTGGGAAAAAAATGAGAAAGAATTGCTTTGAACTTAAAGAATAATCTTGTATGAAGTCACAGAGAACTTTCATTCCATATTTCTTTCTCTCCCTCTTTTTTCCCTCTTTTTCTTTCTCTCTGTGTATGTGTGTGTCATCAAAGAAGTCACGAAAAGTAGAATAAGCAAGACACTGGTAAATATAACAAAGAAAAAGAAGATTCAAATGATACAATAAAAATGAAATGGGGGTGTAACAACACAACTAACTGAAACAAAAATAATAACAGAATACTATGAAGAACTATATTCTACCAAATATTAAAACCTAGAGGAAATGGAAGAAATTTGACACACACTGACTACCTAAATTAACACAGAGGTAGAAAATTTGAATAGACCTATCATAGAAAAAGAAACTGAACAGGTCTGAAAAATAAACTCCCAGCCAACAAATGTCTTGCCCAGATGGCTTCAGTGGTGAATTCTTCAAAGCATTCAGAGGACAGCTGACACTAAGTCTAATAACACTATTTCAGAACACGGGAAGAAAATGCAATATTCCTTAATTCTGTTTATGAAGCAAGCATAACTCTGAAACCAAAGCCAAGCAAATACATTCCAAAAAAAATATAGACTAATATCCCTTAGGGAAGGTGTGCATCAGTATTGTCCATACTTATTCAATCTGTATGGAAAAACTATTAATTCTAAAAGCTGGCCTATATAAAGCAGAATGTGGCATCAGAATTGAAGGACGATTCATCAACAATCTGCATTACACACATAATACAACCCTGCTTACTGAAAGAGAAGAGGACTTGAAACACTTGGTGCAAAGATAGCCTTCAACATGTGTTACAACTCAACATCAAGAAATCAAAAATTAAAAAGAAATCAAAAACCCTCACCACTGAACCACTAGGCAGCATAATGACAGATGGAGAAGAGATAGAAATTGTTAATAAATTTTATCTTGCTTGGACCCACAATCAACACCCTTGACACCAATAGACAATAAATCAAAAGATGCATTGCATTTAAAAAGTTCCCTGTCATAGACCTCTCCAAAGTGCTGAATAGCAATGATGTCAGTTTGAAGACTAAGGTGCACCTGATCCAAACTATGATCTTTTCAATTACTTGTTGTTGTTGTTTTGTTATGTGCCATTGAGTCATTTGTGACTCATAGCGACCCTATGTACAAGAGCCCTAAGCGCTGTTCTATCCTGTGCCAACCTCACTGTCTCAAACACATTCATTCCCACCACTCCACTCACAGAATCGATCCATCTCATCGAGGGTATTCCTCTTCTGCGCCGTTCCGCCACTCTCCCAAACATGATGTCCCTCTCCAAGGACCAGTCCCTCCTTACAACATGCCCAAAGTATGTCGGACGAAGCTTCAGAATCCTTGACTCCAGGGAACATTCTGGCTTCACCCTCTCCAGGACAAACCTGTTTGTTCTTCTAGCAGTCTATGGTATATTCAACACTCTTTTCCAGCACCACAACTCAAAGGCATCAATTCTCTTTCTATCATCCCTATTCATTGTCCAACTCTCCAATGCACAGCACGTAATTGCAAAGACTATAGCCTGGATCAGGCGCACCTTAGTCTCCAGCCTGATGTCGTTGCACTTCAGTACTCTTGAGAGGTCCCTCACAGCTGGCTTTCCCAATGCAATTCATCTCCTGATTTCCTGGCTGCTGTTACCAAGAGTGTTGACTGTGGAGCCAAGCAAACCAAAAATGTTAACTATCTCAATCTCTTCACCATCCATACTGATACTGCCAATTGGCCCAGTGGTGAGAATATTGTTTTCTTGATATTGAGCTTCAATGCATATTGAAGACTGCTGTCCTTGACCTTCTGCAGCAAGCACTTCAGGTCCTCCTCAGTCTCAGCGAGCAAGGCTGTGTCATCTGCATAACGCAGGTTGTTGATGATTCTTCCACCAATCCTGATGCCACATTCCTCCTCATACAGCCCAGCGTCTCAGATGATCTGTTCTGCATACAGATTGAAAAGGTATGGAGACAAAATACATCCCAGATGGACCCCTTTCTTGATTTTGAACCATCCAGTATCTCCCTGCTCTGTTCTGACAACTGCCTTTTGGTCCAAGTATAGGTTTCGCATTAGCACAATCAAATGTTCTGGGATTCCCATTCCTCTCAGAGTCAGCCACAGCTTGTTGTGATCCACACAGTCAAAAGCCTTTGCACAGTCAATGAAGCACAGATAGACACGCAGCTAAAAGTTTAACAATGAATAGGGATAATCAAAGAAAAGACACCTTTGAACAGTGATGTTGGAGAAGAGTGTTGAATATCATAAGGACGGTCAAAAGGACAAACAAATATGTCTTGGAAAATGTGCAGCCAGGACGCTCCTTGGAGGCAAAGATAATGAAACTTAGTCTCACATACTTTGGGCATGTTGTTAGAAGGGGCTGGTTTTTGGGAAAGGATATCATTCTTGGAAAGATCTGGCAGGTAGTGAGGGAGGGAAATACCCTCAATTAGTAAGACTGATTAGAATAGTAACTGTAATGAAAGACTCAAAGATGTCAGAGATGGTCAGGATGGCACAGGATATGGTAGAGTTCAGATCCATTGTTCATAGGATTCCTATGAGTGGTAATCGACTCAATGGCACTTAAACAGCAACAATATCCCCCACAAATATGAATGTAAAAATTCTAAACAAAACTCTAGCCAATAGAATCCAACATTATATAAAAAAATCATTCATCATGATTGAGTGGTATTCTCACTAGGTTTGCAAAGCTCGTTCAGAATTGGAAAAAAACAATCAGCATAATCCAACATGTAAATAAGTAGAAAGAACAACATGATCATATCAAAAGATGCAGAAAAAGCATTTGACAAAGTTCAACATCCTTTCCTGATACAAACTCTCAACAAAATAGGAATAGAAGGGAAAATCTCCAGCACTGTTAAGAACATATATACATAACCAATGGCCAACATTATTCTCAATAATAAGAGATTAAAAGCCTTTTTCTCTGACTAGAAACTGGACAAGGATACTCATTATCACCCCTCTTACTCTGTATTGTATTCGAAGTGTTAGTCAGAACAACAAGGCAAATAAAGGAAATAAAGGCATTCAAATTGACAAAAAAGAAGTAAAATAACCTCAATTTTCATTGTATGATCCCATACATTTTAAAAAAAACCCAAACAAACCACAATACAACACAATGACTCAGCAAGAAAATGTCTGGAACTAATTTAAAAATTTAGCAAAGTGACAAGGTACAAAATCAACACACAAAAATCATCCTAATTCCTCTATAACAATAAAGAACACTCTGAAAAGGAGATAAGGAAAACAATTTCCTTTACAAGAGCCAACCAAAAGAGGAAATCTTTAGGAACAAATCTAGCCAGATACACAAAAGACCTACAAAAAGAAAACTACAACTTACATAAATGGAAGAGTATACCATGCTCATGGAGTGGATGTATTAGTTTTGTGAACATGTCAATACAATCAGAATAGACAACACAATCTCAATTCAGATATAATCATCAGTCTTCAAAGAGATGGAAAAAAGTAATCATCCAAATTTACATGGAAAGGAAAGAGACCTCAGATAAGCAAAGTATTACTGAGGAAGGAAAACACTTTGTCTTATATTTTCTGATTTCAAGTCCTACCATGCAGTTATGGTCGTCAGAACAGTCTGGTACTGGTAAAATGACAATACAGATCAAAGGAAGAGAATTAAGAATCCCTGATGTAAATCCATCTACCTATGGATGGATCCCACTAATATTTCACAAACAGATGAGATCCTTAGTGAAGAAAATGTAACAAGTGTTGCTGGAAAAACTAGATTTCTAATTGTAGAAAATGGAAACAAATTACATACCTCAAACCGGAAGCAAAAACTAACTGAAGATGAATCAAGGGCCTAGGTACAAACCCTAAAACTATAGAAGTCATCAAAGAAAAACAAGGACAAACTTAAGAAGGGCCCTAATCTTTGCCTAAGTAGGCTGGAAACTATAATAAAAAATGCAAGAACAGCAGAGAATAAAGTAGGCAGTCAGTACCTTCTATTAAATAAAATAGCCATATCAAAAGGCTTTTGCAAAAGAGTGAAAAGTGAACCTACAAATAGGGAAAATATTTGGCAATGACACACATGAAAGAATACCTCTCAAATCTATAGAAAATTCCAACACTTCAACAAGAAAAAAAGCAAATAACTTAATTACAAAATGGGCAGAGAATGTGCAAAGACACTTTATTAAAAGAAGACATTCATCAGTCAACAAATACATGAAAAAATTATCAAGAACATTAGCGATTAGAGACTGAATATCAAAATAGCAATGAGATGTCATCTCACACCAGCAGCAACAGCAAAGTTCAGTAGAACAGAAACCAACAAATGTTAGAGAGTTTGAAACTCTCATACATTGCTGATGGGACTGAAAAATGTCACAACTACTGTGAAAAGCTGCTTTCTTTTTTTTCAGAAATATTTTTGTATTATGATTTTAATGAAGGTAATAGAAAACTTGGATTTCCATCCATTCAGTGTTGCACAATTATCTCCTACCTCCCACCCAGTTTGCTTTTCTCTTTAAAAAATTCATTCTTTGTTGCTCAATTTCCTCCCCCACCCCATCCCCATCCATTTTGCTATGCACCTCTTATTTTGAACTACTGTCATACAAATAATGCCTAATCATATATTCCTTTTAAACAGTTTTTCCCTCATCTGTTTCAATGTAGTGTTCTTTATTTATCCCCTTTTTTTTTCCGTTTCTCCCCAATCTGCATGTCAGTTCCTCTCCATAATGGCATTATGCAGTACTTGTCTTTCTGTGACTGAGATACTTCACTTAGCTTTCTTTGAAAGTTGCAAATATCATTTGATCCAGCAACTTTACTACCAGGCATATATCCTAAAGAAATAAGAGCTGCAACAAACACAGATATCTTCGTATCCATGTTCACTGCAGCATTATTTACAAAAGTAAACAATGAATGAATGAAAATCCAAAATCTCTGTAAATTTTCATTAAAATTAATAATTTTTTTTAAAATTAAAGAGATGAAAACAACTGAAAAATCCATTAACAGATCAAACAATGGTACACAATGGAATACTATTAAATAATAATTATATATAATAATTCATTAAACATGGCATAATATAGATGACTCTTGTTGTTGCTGATTGTCATTGAGTCAAGCATGATTCATAGTAACCCTATGAACAAAAGGCCTGAAGCCCTTCTATAACTATCGTCATTTAACAAGGTTAATAGAATTTCCAGAGGCATGTCTAAGCGAAAGAAGTTAACTACAAAAAAAAATTTCATAAACCCACTATTATAAAATGCTAAAAAGATATTTTATTACTCTTTAAAAAGGGTTATACACATAAAATAAAATATTCTTAGATGGCTACCATTCTAGATAGGAAGGAAAAGGAAGTAAATGTCAGTAAAGATATAATAGACACACATTATGATGGCTGGAAAGAATGACAATGTATAAAAAGGAATGATCAGCACCATCTCACTGAAGAAAAGGGAATCACAATACAATTATTCACTCATTTAGCTATCTAGACTGATGAGCCCACAAAAGGAAATACTATAGAAATATCTTAAGAAAAAAATAATGAAGTCATAGTGGTCCAATTAACATTTCTGTATAGTAATGAATTACTATTTACTGGGGGGGGGGGGGAACCCTGGCATACACTTCAAGGACAAGATATGGAGGGCATTACTACAGTTACTCTTTGAAAGTTGGAATTTTCAAAGAAAAAGATCATTGGAAGGTGTTCTATAAACTCACGTTATGTGACAGAAGTTGAAATATAAATGTCCTCCTTACTTGTAAGATAAGAAATAAAGGGAAATGAGGGAGTCTGAACCTGATATTTTATAGTTTTAGATTGTCATCAGAGTTGTGAGGCATAAATGAGATAAATATGGAACATTGTAGATTGTAAAAATTCTACACCAACACAGAGTTGAGAGAAGACTTCCCGCTACTATTTCCCTGCAGTACTTGTATAGAGCTAAAAACTAAAATATAGTACCCTCAGCTACCACAGCACCCCCAGATGAATAAGAGGCTTACAAATGACTCTGAACACATATCTGAGTTTCATTCATTTCTATAAAACTTGGCCTATGGGAATTTTTATAAATGAGTTATGGACATGAATTACAATTACACTATAACTCTAGGCCATTTGAAGAAGTGTTTAATTCTTGACTTTTTCTGGTAAACAAACAGACAAAAAATCCTAAATTTCATTTTTTAACTCCTAATGCAGCTGATTCATCTTCAAGTTACCTATGTTTCGACATGTCATTTCATTAATCCATCATTAAGGCATCCTTAAGGTTCTTGTAGCACAATGGTTCATGCTCAGTTCACTAAAAGATCAATGGTTCAAAGTCATATGCAACTCCTTTGCAACAAAAGACCTGGTGATGTGCTCCTATTTGGATTACATCCTAGGGGGAACATTCCTACTCTGTATACAGCATCACTGTTGTTAGAATAGATTCACTGGCACATAGCAGCAAAAATCCAACATCATCCCAAATGGACTGTGTCTAATAGTCACTCAGGCAGTCTCCCTTTCAGAGTATATATTTTAGTTATTTGAGTCCTGATTTACACAAGTAAGAGAATCTAATAATAAATGAGACAGCCCCTTAGATTTTACTAGTACTACTTCTGTGTTTTGGAGGAGCTCTCTCTCTGGTGGCTTAGTGGTAAGAAGTTGTACTGCAAGCAGGTAGTTAAAATCCACCACTGCTCTGTGAAAAAAATGATGGGCAATTTCCTCCAAGTGATTTTTACCACCTCTGAAAGCTTGCTGGCGGGTCAGCAAGGGGGCAATATTGACTCAATGTTACATAACAACTTCTGTGCTTTGCATTAAAATGCTATATAAGCCCCTACCCCATGTAAAACTAGGGCAGAAGATTGTCAATTGTCTCACATGCATGTGATAATTGAACAATGAATAAAGAAGACTAAAGAGAAATTATGTCTTTGAATTACAGGGTTAGCAAAGAATACTGAAAAATATCACATATCAGCAAAAGAACAAACAAATCTATCTTAGAAAAGGTGCAGTCAGAGTACTCCTTAAAAGTGAGAGGATGGAGAGGCTTTGTGCCACATACCAGAGAGAGCAGTCCTTGGAGAAAGACATCTTATCATGGTGGGCAAAGTAGAGAATCAGTGGAAATGATAAAGGCCCACCAATGAGATGGGTTGACATACTGGCTGTAAAAGGTTTGAACACAGCAAAGACTCAGGTTGGCACAGGATTGAGCAGAATTTTCTCCTGTTTTACATAGGGTACTATGAGTCAGAGTCAATTCAATGGCCCTAAAAACAAGTTAAACAAGAAAACTTCAAGCTCAGATATTTTATACTAAGGTTCTTCATCTGAATGATGTAGATGATAGCAGCATTCTTAGGGGATGTAGTTAAATGAAGTGATATGTCTGAAAACATTTTCCTATTTCTAATGAATGCCATTGACATGATACATCATGATAGACGGAGAAAAGATTTAAACTGATGACTTCATCTTACTTGGATCCACAATTAATACATTTGAAGCCAGCAGTCAGGAGATCAGGAGACAAAATGCACTGGGAAGGTCTGCAGTCAAAGACCTCTCCAAATTCCTGGGGAACAATGATGTCAGTTTAAAGACTAAGGTGCAATTGATTCAGTCCATGTCTTTACAAGCACTTGCTATGCATGTGACAGTTGGACAATGAATAAGAATGACAGAAGAAGAATTGATGCTATCAATGAAGAGTACTGAAGATCTCATGGACTGCCAAACGAACAAACAAATATGTGTTGGCGAAAGTGAAGCCAGTGTCTCTTGGAGGAACTGATGATAAAGATCCCTCTCACATACTTTGAGCATACTGCTAGGAGAGGCCATTCTTTGAAGAGGCATCATGCTTGGAAAGGTGGAGGGATGGTGAAAATAGAGAAAGATCTTCAACCAGTTGGACTGATACAGTGACTGCAGCAAGGAGCTTAAGTATGTCAGAGTTTATAAGGATGGCACAAGATGGGACAGGGTTCAGATCTGTTGTTCATAGGGTTGCTACAAGTAGGACTCCACTAGATGGCACCCAACAACAACAATACCTTTAGTTAATTCTTGCTTTCCCTCTCTGGTTCACCTCTTTCTATTATCTCTTCCCTGAGGCCCTAAACAACATGCAACAGCAAGTCAAAACTAAGTTTGTTTTCTCATTCTCCAGCTCAAATCTGTCCACACACTACAGTGATGCAATCTTTTGAAAAATCTTTCTTCTATTTACAAATTTCAACACAAGAGTCTTGCTGCTTATTTTCAAAAGTGCACAACCCTCAGACAGCCATTCATGGACTAAACACCTCAAATTAGCCTCACTAATATGTTCAAAGCTTTCTCCCCATCATTCTAGTGTGCACACTCTGCTCTCATCAGCCTGGGCTCTTGGATTGGGCACATGCGGCTGGTCATCTATGAGCGAGATCTGGTTCTGCCATCATCTCTCTCATTACTCCTTGGAAGCTTTTTTTAAAAAAAAAAAAATGCCACTCTGACTCACAGTGACTATGCATGTGTCAGAATAGTCAGAATAGAACTATGCACTGTGCTCCATCACAGGGTTTTCAAGAGCTCATTTTTCAGATGATTATCTCCAGAGGTATCTCTGGGTGGACTTGAGCCTCCAACCTTTTGCTTAGCAGCCAAGGGTGTGAATTATTCCAATCATCCAGGGCTTGCTTCTAGAAGCCTACTCAGACAACTTCTGTTTTTCCGAGTCAAAAGCACTATTATACTATCTTGTGTTTTTCTCCAGTTCTGTCCAGTATTTCCCTGTTCTTTCTTTTTAAATCTAAAAAATTATGATTTTCTCCTTCTCTCAATAAATTATAAAACTTCAAGGAGTTTTTAACAAGCTTATTGAAATTTTTTAAAATGTAAAGAATTCTGAATAATCCCAACCTTACAAAATACCAAATGATATGTAATTATGAAGTACATGTTTAAGTATTTTTACAGAAGTCACATTCTGACAAGGCAAGTATGTATTAGCAGAGAAGACTCACTCACTCACTCACTCCTTGCCCTTAAATTGGAAGTGATTCATAACTAACCTTCCAGTGGGTTTTCAGAGACTGTAAATCACATGAGAGGAGATCGTTCATCCCTCTCCCACAGTAGAGAAGATAAGCAATTGAACAATACATATTGTTAAACTATATAACCTTACTTCTATACAATTATGACATTTCTAATTTCTAATTATGACATTTCTAATTGTTTGTCAAAATATATGAAATACTTAAAAATATATAAATTACAACTATTGTGTAACATCTTCTTGAATTGAAGTATCTCTGATTTCATGGGTAGATACTGAGCCAGGAATTTTCTGACTCAAGATCACAGGCAAAAATTTCTAAGGCTGCTTTCATCTTGTTTCAGAGTTGCAGATGAGAAACGGTTGTTTGCTCCACACTGGCAGTCCTCTGGGTAGGAACGTCCAACTTGGGGACAAGTCACACTTGCCTTTTAATGCTATGAAAATTTGCTCTGTTTTTAAAACACTGAACCAATCCCTACACAAAACAAATTCTTCATCACGGCTACCTTCATTTACTGTCCATGCAACTTTTAAATCACAATTAAGATATCTAGCTTTATCTTACTGAATAAGAACCACATGCAACTTCACTGACTTAAAAAAAAACCCAGGGTCTGCCAGTTTTCTCACTACTCGTAATGTTATTTATTTACATAATGTAGCTATTTCAAAATACCTACAGAACAAACCACATTCTACCTATCCCTGGAAATACCACTTCCTGCTCATGGCTTCTTCAAATAACAGTGTTAATCCTGTATCTAGAAATATACACAGCATGCCAAAATGACGAGAATATTTGGTGACTGTGTTCACTAAAGTAATTATATTTTAAACAGATTGTATTGCCATGTCTGTTAGCAGATTCCACCAGAATGGCTATTTGTTGCCTTATAGAAATGTTGTATTCAAATAGCGCTATATGATGGGGTATCAACATTATGACAAGAGTCAAGAATGAAGGTTGCATAGTGGAGAGTATTTGGGGGGCAGGTGGTGGGGGTAGAAAGACACTGTATACCAATGAAGGAACTTTTCCTTTTCAAAGAGAAGAGGGAAGTGGAGGGGAGGGGTGCGGCAGGGAGAAAAATGCAACAAATGAGTGAAAAAATGCAACAATGAATGAGTGGAAATCCAAAATCTCTGTAAATGTTCATTAAACTTAATTTAAAAAATATAAAAAAAACACTTCCTATATAAATAAAGACAGCATGGTTCCAGTATGGGTGGTTGTTGTTGTTATGTGACGTCCACTCATTTGTGACTCATAGTGACCCTATGTACAAGAGCCCTAAACCCTACTCTATCCTGTGCCAATCGCATTGCCTCTGACACACCCATCCTGATTACCCCAGTCACTGAATCAATCCACCTCATAGAGGGTCTTCCCCTCCTGTGCTGTCCCTCCACCCTACCAAGCATGATGTCCCTCTCCAAGGACCTGTCTGTCCCTCCTTACAACACAGCCAATGTCAGACGAAGCCCCAGAATCCTTGCCTCCAAGGAGTAGCCTGGTTTAACCCTCTCCAGGATGCATCTGTTTTTCTTGGCAGTCCAGGGTACATTCAATACTCTTCTCCAGCACCACACCTCAAAGGCATCAAGTCTCCTTCTATACTCCTTGGTCATTGTCCAACTCTGATGCATAACAAGTGATTGCACACCTTAGTCTCCAGAGAGACACCGTTGCTCTTGAGTACTTTAGAGAGGTTCCTAACAGCAGACTTTCCCATCGCATTTTTTTTATTTCCTGGCTGCTGGTGTCAAGAGTGTTGACTGTGGAGCCAAGCAAACTGAAGCTGTGAACAATCTAAATCTCTTCACCATCCATCCTGATGCTGCCAATTGGTCCAGTGGTGAGAATTCTTTGTCTTCTTGACATTGAGCCTCAGTCCATACTGAAGGCTGTAGTCCTTGACCCTTTGCAGCAAGTGCATGAGGTCCTTCTCAGTTTCAGCAAACAGGGTTGCGTCATCTGCATAGCGCAGATTGTTAAATAGATTTTCCACCAATCCTGACGCCACACTTCTCCCCATAGAGCCCGGCCTCTCGGATAATCTGCTCTGAATACAGGTTGAAAAGGTATGGAGGTAGGACACATCTCTGGTGTACACCCTTCCCAATTTTGAACCATTCAGTGTTACCCTGTTCTGTTCTGACGACTGCCTCTTGGTCCAAGTATAGGTTTCGCATCAGCCCTATTAAATGTTCTGAGATTCCCATTTTTCTCAATGTCAGCCACAGTTTGTTATGATCCACACAGTCAAACGCTTTTGCATAATCAATGAAACACAGATAGACATTCTTCTGGTATTCTCTGCTTTCAGCTAAGATCCATCTAACATCAGTTACAATATCCCTAGTACCACGACCCCTTCTCAACCCAGCCTGGACTTCTGGCAGTTCTCTGCTGGCAGTTCCAGTCGTTTTTGGATAATCTTCAGTAGAATCTCGCCTGCATGTGAAATCAATGATATTGTTCTATAGTTTCCACACTCGGTTGGGTCACCTTTTTTTGGGATGGGAACAAATATAGATCTCTTCCAGTCAGTTGGCCAAGTGTTTGTTCTCCAGATTTCTTGGCACAACTTGGTGAGCACGTCCAGGTCAGCATCTGGTAGCTGAAATATGTCAATTGGTATACCATCTATTCCTGGGGCCTTATTTTTTGCTATTTCCTTCAAAGCAGCTTGATCTTCTTCCTTCATCACCATAGGCTCTTGCTCAAATGTTATTTCACTAAATTCTTCTGTATCTGCCAATTCCTTTTGATACAGTGACTCAGTATATTCCTTCCATCTTCTTTTAACACCTCCTGGATCTTTTAATATTCTGCCTAAAGCATCCTTGATTATAGCAACTCGAGGTTTAAATTTTTTCTTCAGTTCCTTGAGCTTAAGAAATGCTGAACAAGTTTGGCCCTTTTGATTTTCCAACTCTAGCTCCTCGCACATTTCATTGTAATATTTTGTTTTGTCATTCCATGCTGCCTTTTGGAACCTTCTGTTCAGCTCTTTAGTATCGTGAATTCTTCCTTGTGATGTGGCTTCTCTACGCTCCAGTGCAATCTTCAGAGTTTCTTCTGACATCCATTTTGGTCTTTTCTTCCTCTTCTGTCTTTGTAATACCCAGTATGGGTACTGATACAAAAATCAACAACAGAATTAATAAGCCAGCAGTAAATTCATTCACCTATAAACAGGTGATCTTTGACAAAGCGGTGAATTTCATGAATGGGTGAAAAGACACTCTCTTTAACAAAATCACAAAGCAAAATAGAATATTTATTTTAAGAAAACTGAAAAATATCCATACCTTACATTATACAAAATAACTAATGTTAGATGAAGAAAGGACCTATGCCCTGAATGTATAAAGCTATAAAGATCATCAAAGAAAAGACTTAAAACTATAAAGATCATGTTCAGAGCAGCATTATTAACCATCGCAAGAACATGGAAACAGCTCAGATGTCCATCCACAAATGAATCGATTGAGAAATTATGGTACATTCACACAATGGAATACTACGCAGCACGCAGGAGCAATGATTTTGTAAAGTATTACCTAATGACTAAGGAGCACAGAAGGAGAATCAATGCCTTTGAGCTGTGGTGCTGGAGAAGAGTATTGAATGTACCATGGACTGCTAGGAAAACCAACAGATTCATCCTGGAGAGAGTTAAACCGGGAAGCTCCTTGGAGGCAAGGATTCTGAGGTTCCATCTAACATACTTTGGACATGTTGTTAGGAGGGACAGGTCCTTGGAAAGGGACATCATGCTTGGGAGGGTGGAGGCACAGCGCAGGAGGGGAAGACCCTCTATGAGGTGGATTGATTCAGTGACTGGGTTAATCAGGATGGGAGTGTCAACGACAGTGCGATTGGCACAGGACAGAGCAGAGTTTAGGGCTGTTGTACATAGGGTCGCTATGAGTCGCAAGCAACTCGACTGCACATAACAACAACATTACCTAACTTAGGAGGGACTGGAGAGCATCATGCTGAGTGACCTAACTCAGTCCCACAAGTACAAATATTGTATAAAACCATTACTGTAGAATAAGTATAAGGATCCAACTGGTGGGGGCAAGAAGGTGGAAGCAGAGGGATGAGGATGTGCAGTGGGATGGGGGGATCAATCATGGGGTTGTACAACTTGATGGGTGGCGGGGTGAGGGAAATTGGAAGAACCTGTTCTGGAAAACAATGTATTTAAATGTTGTAAATAAACTAGTAATAAAAATTTTTTAAAAAAATAAAGAAATGGTGTGTTCCGTCAAGTCAGAACTGACTCATGGTTGACCCTCCAGCAGATTTTCAGAAGCTGTACATCGCATGTGAGAAGATGTCCACCCTTTTCCCTTGAAGTAGCTGGTGGATTAGAACCATGGGTCTGTGGGATTGCAGCACAGCCTCTTAACACTAGGACACCAGAGCTTTTAGAATAGTGACTGACAAGTGTAGATCATCTAACATGATGGCATAGCATCCCCTTATATTCTTCTTTAATTTTATATTTCATATTTTCCAAGATTCTGAGAGGGAAAAAAGAGTTCTGTGTACCATAAATCATTTTTCTAAGTATTTATGTGCTAGCAAGTTGCAACATTTGGGATATTATTATAGCATTTCTCCTCTACCAGGTTTTATAGCCGTAATAATTAAAAGTTGTTATAATAATTATTGTCTTCAATGATAAAATACACAAAAGGAAACTGGACAATTAGTTTGGTATCCAGGACCCAACTCAACCAAAACTAATAGAAAAGATTTATTTACACATATTTTTTTTAAAAAGTTTAAAAATCATCTTTCATTTTTAACATTAATCTATTTAAAATTCAATTCACCAGGTTCACTAAGTTTGAGTCACTAAATTCTGATTCTTACAACTCTATACCATCAAGAAAGTAGTTTTGTCAGTTTCATTCCTTTAAAATAATTTCAATATTTAGCTGCAGATCCTTCTGAAGATACTTGGAGACTTAACTTAGGTGGTACACAAAACAAAGCAAACAAACAAAATAAAAGCAAAATTAAAGTTTTGAAAGTGCCTAGTTTGGAAGTCACAAATTTCTTTAACATTATCATATGTCGAATGCATTTAAATTCTGATGTTTTTATGAGATCTGAATTTAGAGCAGCTGGAAAAGTGTTGCAAGCCAATAAATATTATGAGTGCAGATATTCATTGAAATGAAATAAGATTAGTTCCAAATATAGCATTTCTTACCACAGTAAAGATTTTTGGTCACTCTAACTTAAAATTCTCAGGATCTAAATTTTTCCTAGAAAAATATAGAGCTCTCATGCTCATGATATTAGGACCCACATTGCTAAACAAAATACAAATTCGTTTCTTCTCTAGTGTGTTGGGTTTTTCTAAAATGCAAGCTTGAATGGCTGTACAGATACATTTTATTCCTAATTGTATTTTCCCCCCAAGGCATAAACTCTGTGGTAGAGGAACTCCAGGGTGTGGGACTCAAATGACAGTTGTGAAAAATCCAGTCTGTCTTTAAAAGTTCTATGTTGGCTGGCATCCAGTCACCCCTTTTCATGGGACACTGTGCACAATGAAAGGAAACCTGCCTGGTGCTGTGCCATCTCGTGACTGGTTGCAGACCTGACATAAGGTTTTCACTGGGTGAATTTGGAAGTAGCTCTTCTTTCTGCTCTGTCGGGAAGTTCTGCAGAAACCTGTTCAGCATCCTCATGAGAAGAAAGCTTCTGACAACTAGTGATGCCAGTGCAAGAAGTGCAGCAGTAAGGGAAGGACATTCGGGAGACCCCTGAATAGAAGCAAGAAGTCTACCACCGAACGAACAATGCAACTACCCTTTAGTAAAATGTTTATTACTTATCGAAGTTCCTTTCCCCCCCTCTACTTCATGTCCACTTACATACCCCTCATTGCTCAATCATGGAAGTAAACATGTCTAAACTTGGTGCTGGTTTTTTTGATAACCCATGTGATGACATCAGCCTGAGTCCAAGGCCCTGGAACACAAGATTGCCGTCATATAGTCAATCACCTTGTTGGGCTGTTAGGTCCTAACATAACCCTCCCTGTTAACACACTGCACTGATTCTGAGCCAAAGCTGGGGCTCTGGATGTGCCACATCATTTCCATGCAGGTCTTCGGGATTTTTGTCATCTATTTTGTCAAACAGAGGAGGAAAGAGAAGATACAATTCTATTTTTAAACACAAGGGGTTTAAAACTATATGTGTATTGGTTCTGAGAACTGTGTCATGTATTTCAAAGGTTTCTTATGCGTGTGAAATACATTGTCAGGTCTAATTTTACTGACTCATAACTGTGAGAGAGACTGGTCACTTTCCACAACCTCCTATTAAGGTTTGCTGCTTGGACCTAAATCAGCATCCTTTCACTAAGAATTAGTAAACTGCACTTATTCAAAGAAATCTCTAGCTAAAAGCACCACTGAGTAAAACTTTTAAAAGTACATAAGAGCAGGAGTTTGGGTAAGAAAACAAAACAAAACAAGACAAGCAACAAGCTTGGAAACACCATTTGCTCCCCAGAGGTGAGTTGATGCGGAGAGCTAAGAAACAAGATAAATACCCCCCTCCTATCCCAGGATTAGGGATTTCTGGTGATTTAGTCCACTAGGAATTATGCTGAGAACCAAAGGCCACGCCCCTGAAGTAGTTCAAATCTATCAGGTCTTCTGATGAGGAAAGATGGTCAATCTCTGTCCATACAATTTATGACCTCAGAAACCCAATGGTCTGTGTTTCCACAATGTGTATGAGCTGTATCCCAGGATTAATTGTGGAGCCAGCTAATGTGACTCTGATTGCGAAAGGGGAATGCAACCCTGATCACAGGAAGTTGCCAACAACAGCATCCCCCTGACTATCAGCTTTTAGCATGTCAAAGAAATTAGAGGAGGCAGGGAAGAGGAGGGGAGGGGTGTAGATGGGCGGTGGGGATGATCGCCTCCTGGGCGGGAGACTTCCTTACTCCGGCTTCAAGTAAAAAATGTGTGCATAGGAAAAAATGCTGCCGGAGCGCAATATCTCTGAAGCTGTGTGAGGACTGTGCGGGTCTGGGGTCGCAGGTAGGATAGTTTAGCTTATATAGATGGAAATCACTCCAACGTGTGATGTGGGTTCTGAATAAGGAGAAAACTCATTGCATCGGCCATGGCTGTCATCGCCATTCTGTAATCAGAGCACTCAGGACAAATCTCCTTCTCTGCACTTGCCCTCAAAGAACTGCCGGTTCTCCTCTTCCCCAACCCCCACCCCGGCCCTAAAACACGAGCGCCGGGGCCAGCAGCCTTGTAATTTCCATGTTTGCATAACCAGCTCCTAATGGGATGCCTAGCACCCAGAAAGTGCTCAGAAAAGAAATCATTTGATGAACTTTAAAGCTCCTGGACTGTTTCGGTGCCAACATAAGTTACAGCGCTCCACGCTTGCTAATACCCCGGCAAGAGCTGCAACTTCCCATCAATTTCTGATCCCTGTCTGTTCCGACGCCTACCCCAACCTCCTCGTTCCCTGGAACCTACCAGCAGGGGTGACCAGCAGACCGACAGCACACACATGATGCCCATGAGCTGGATGGCCGTCTCGGTGGTGATGCGGCCCCACTGGGTGCTGGACTGCGACGCCGTGGCTTTGGCCCGGCAGCGAGACACCAGGGCCTTGATGGTGGCCAGGTTGCAGGCGAAGGTGATGGCCAGCGCCAAGAGCCCCAGGAAGGCGAAGGTGGAGGTGAAGAAACAGCTGCCCCAGTTGTCCCGGGAGCTAGTCCCGTTGGCCGCCCCCCCAGTGCTGATGAAGCACCAGGTGCCCGGCCACTGCACGGTGTAGCGGCCCACGCCCAGCACGGGCAGCAGGGCGAAGGTGAGCCCCGCCAGCCACACGCCCAGCAGCACCGCGCGGGTGGCGCGCGTCTTCATGTGGCTGGCGTACCAGTGCGGCGCCCGGATGGCCAGCGCCCGCTCGACGGCCATGGCGCTGGCGATGAAGAGCGAGGACAGCCCGAAGACGGTCATGGTTAGGCCGAAGAAGGTGCAGAGGCGGCCCGACGGGTCGAGCTGCTCCCAGGGCTGCTTGGACAGGTACACGACGATCACCACCGGGGCGGTGAGCAGCTGCCCCACCAGGTCGGTGAGCGCCAGCCAGCCGATGCACAGCAGGAACGACTTCTTGCGCTTGCTCTCCCGGCGCCGATAGCTCCGCGACACCAGCAGCATGGCCAGCGCGTTGCCCACGAAGCCGGTGATGAGCATGGTGATCGGAAAGACCACCGACACCGAGCCGCACTCCTCGCGGGCCCCCGCGGAAGCCGTGAGGTTGCCCGTCGCCAGCATGCCGGCGTGGGAAGGGTGGAGGCCAACGCAGCCCCGGGTGTCCTTCATGTGGGCTTCGAGGTGGGGAGGGGGCCCCTCCCGGAGAGCAGCAGCGGGAGTTGGCACGCGCGGCGCGGGTGGTGGAGGACGGCTCGGGCTGGGGCTGGCCTGCCCTCCATGGTGCGGGGTGTAGCTGCTGCTGCGCTCCGCTCCTTCGCCGCCAGCGTGGTGGTCAGGTGGCGAGGACAGCCCCCGTCCGCCCCTGAGAGCCCAGCGCTCCTGGAACTGCTATTTCAAATACCAGCAGGGTCATCCAAACTTGACAAGTTTCAGTGGAACTTCCAGACTAAAACTAGGAAGAAAGACCTGACCATCTATCTCCAAATATTAGTCAATGAAACCCTGTAAATCATAACAGACTATTGTCTACTATTTTTTTTCTGGAAGATCTACCTTCAACAGCATTATACAATAGTAGCAAGAATAGACGGAAACATAACAGTGTTCATTAAGAAGACACAGAGCTGAGCAACCTTTTATTATATTCTACACAAAATATGAATTGGATATAATTTAATAGCAAATAACACCAAGAGAACCAACAAGTGGTGGGACAGAGGCAGGAAGACATAACAGTATGTGTAAGAGATGATGATGGCATAGACAAGGATAGTAATTTTAGAGGTTTTGAGCAGTTGTTGAATTTTGAAAATATTAGGAAGACTGGGACAGCTGGATATTTTCACCACGTAGATGTGGGATGTGTGAGAAAAATTGGAGTAAAATTGATGACTCTGAAGTTTTGACCGGAGTAATTGGAAGGGAGTTGCCCATAACTGAGATGAGAGAGTTGGTAGGAGCACCAAATGAGAGGATGCATTAGAATTCAATTCTAAGTATATAAGGTTTTAGAGATCTATCAGACTACCACAGCTTCAGTTTGCTCAGCTCCACAGCCAACACTCTTGGCACCAGCAGTCAGGAAATAAAAAAGCTTATCGCAATGGGAAAGTCTGCTGTTAGGGACCTCTCTAAGGTACTCAGGAGCAACAGTGTCTCTCTGGAGACTAAGGTGCGCCTGATACAGGCCATGGTATTTG
>NW_006399940.1:5259465-5265432 GCF_000299155.1 Elephantulus edwardii | reverse complement strand
CCGTCCTCCCCCGGGAGCCCGGCGCTCGGAGCCGCGCGGAGGTGCCCGGCCCTCTATAAGGCCGAGGGGGCGGGGCGCCCGCGGGCGCCGGGGTGGGAAGTGCGGCGGGAGGAGGATGGGGAAGCGCCAGAAAGTTCCACTCGGGTGCTGCCTTCCCGTCCCCTGGATCCCCTGCAGGATTCCTCTCCAAATGTCCCCTGTTCCCAGCCGACGGGATGCGCTTCTGCTCCCGCAGAAGAGAACGCATGGGAGGCGGCCAGCTGAGAAGCCTCACCCAGCTTCCCTTACCCAGGGCAAACTGCCCAGGCATATCTGATCACAGGCCCTCCTCTTCCTCTTAATTCTCTGGGAAAGGGTCTTATGTCTTTCTTTGAGAAGTCTAAATCACCTGTCCTCGAGCTCAGTGCATGAACTTTTTTTTTCTTTCTACCTTTCTACTTGTAGAGGGACCACGAGCAAGGTGCCCTGTCTCGGAAGGTGTACTGACACTTTAAGACACTAATTCTCTACAGTTTCTGTGAGATAGGGCTTTCAGGAAACTAAAACCATGAAATAACAATGGTTAAATTTGATAGCAAGGAAATGCTATCACCTTCCACCTAACCTGTTCCTAACTCCCTCCAAAACAGTCAGCCCCAAAATGACTGGAGACAAATGGCAGCTACACGCAAATATATGGCAGTGGAATCAACCGCTGGTGGCCCATGGGAACTGCGGTGAGAGGAAGGTATTCTCTTACAAACCCCTCCTATCCTCTTCTGGGGCTCCTTCCCATACTGTTAGCACTCAGAACTATTGGAGTATTCTGAAGGCCCGAAACCACATGAAAAAGTCTTGCTTGAAATTTGATCATGGCACACAACATTAAAAAAAGCAAACAGAGTGGCTTAGTAACATCTTTGTTAAACCTGTATTTTCTAGTTACACATGTTTGCACAGATGCTTTTTTCTCTTTTATCAAAGAAATTCTGCAAGGTACAACTATCACTTCAAGATGCTGTGACTCCCGTTGGCGCTATGATGGCAGACATCATATGTGGTGGGTTTGTAGCTAACCCAAAGGCCACACCTCTCTGACCATTCTAAGCCACCACTTTGGGAGAAAGATGGGCAATTTACAAACTCGGAAAATCGGCTAAAGGCCAGCATTGAGTTGATTCTGACTCAATGACAATGATTTGAATGATTACTACAGTAAAATCTGCAAAAGCTAAAACCATTGTAAGGCAAAAACTGGTTGAGAAAGGAAAACAGAAATATTTCCTACAACTTGAGAATGACAGAAAAGAGGTAAGATTGAAACCTGTCAGAGGCAGTCAACTTTGGGGACCCAGCAAAATAAAGCAGCCCCTTAAAATTTTGACTCTCCCCGGTTCCACTGTACTATTCTTATTATTTTAAATTTGTGTTGGCCATGCGACTCCTCACCACTAAGCCACCAGAGCTCTCTAGTGGTGAGATTAATTCCCAAAGCCAGAGGAGTTTAGTTTGGAGTCACTTCACTTTGCTCAGAAAGTGAAAATACGTTTGAAAACGTTTACAACCTTCATCTTTCTTCACATTTAAGAAAGCCGGTCTAATCACATAGCAAAAGTGCAGTACCCAATCTCACATTGATTTTCAGTTTCTAGGTCACTTTCTTTTTCTGGCTTTAGTTGAAATGCTGTTTGGGTGTCAGTACGTGACAGTCAAGGAGAATGCAGTATGTCTCCCTGCATTCTTTGTTTCTATGCCATTGTTTTATGTACCATGGACTGCCAAGAGAATAAACAGGTTTATGCTGGAAAGGGGGAAACCAACGTGCTTGCTGGGGCTAAGGATTTTGAAGCTACACCTCACATACTTTGGGCACGTGGCTAGAATGGACCATTCTTTGAAGAAAGACATCATGCTTGGAAGGGCGGGAAGACAGTGCAGGAGAGGAAGACCCAGGATGAGATGGATTGATAAAGTAACCAGGCAATGGAGGAAGGTGTGTTGGAGACAGTGGGACTAGCCTAGGACAGGGCAAGGTTCAAAGAGCTGTTGTGAGTCGCAGTCAACGCAATGACACATAACATCAGAGTTGTAAAAATACATATATTATGATGGGGGTTTTTTTCCTGGTCCCTGGGTGGTGGAAATGGTTAATATATTTAAGTTACTACCTGGAAGATTATCAGTTTAACTCCAACCAGGACCACCCAGGAATAAAAGGCCTGAGAACCAACTTCTGAAAAACCAACCATCAGAAATTCTATGGAGAACACCTCTACTCTGAGTCATCCTCTACTCTAGCAATTGGTGATTATATAGTTTTTAAAGGAGAAGCACTAAAAAATATAACTCAAATTCCATCTTAACACGTGTATAAAAATAACACTAATTTCCCTTTGTCTTGTCATTAGAATAAAGAACCAACTTTGGACTTTTAAACTCCGTATTTTATGTCATGTTGTTGAGAATGGCGGCTAGGAAGGAATACTGGACTGCTTTTTAAATCTGTTTTGGCAGTGGACTGCTTTAAATCACCAAATGTATGGCTTATAAGTTGGAATTAATCTCAAATCAGTATTTAAGTGAAAAGTTGTTCTAGAGTTGTATGACTTGACAAGTAAAATAATATTCGGTGTTATTTTCAGATTCTCAGGCAAAAGTTTATACAAAGCATTTAGATTAAGATACACATCAAAATTTAATTCTTCCACAATTGAATTCTAGTGCAATGATAGTAGTTCTTGTTTGTGCAAATGACTGTGTGCATGGCTACTAATGATTGACAGTCTGAAACCAGTAGCACCTGGACGAAAGGGATGACATGGTGCTTCTGAATAGTCACAACCATGAAAATCCTTTGGGAGAGCAGCTCTTATCTGCAACACATGGGTTGCCATGAGTTGAAAACCACTCAAAAGCAACTAGCTAGTTTCTTTGTGTTTGGTTTGGTTTGGTTTTTGTTAATGCAATGGTATCTTTAATTTACAAATTTAAGATCATTTTGTGATTCACATAGCACAAAAAAAGTGTGAAACTGTTATCACTCTAGTTACATTAAAAGTTATTCTCATCTACAACCAGGAGAAGACAAAATAGATGAATGGGACCTAAGAATCAAATCCCTATGCACATCCAAAAACTTCTCCAACAGGGTAAAAAGGGAAGCCACCGACTGGGAAAAAGTATTTGGTAATGACATGTCAGATAAGGGATTTATAGCTAGAATTTATAAAATACTTGAGTATCACAACAAGATAAAGGTAAATAATCCGATTGAAAAATGGCCACAGGATATGAACAGACACTTCCCCAAAGAAGACATTCAGATGGCCAACAAGCATATGAAGAAATGTTCAAAATCCCTAGCTCTAAGAGAGATGCAAATCAAAACAACTATGAGATATTTCATCCCAGTCAGAATAGCAAAATTTAACAGAACAGCAAGCAACAAATGCTGGTGAGGTTGTGGAGAAACTGGAATCCTTATTCACTGTTGGTGGGAGTGTAAAATGGTGCAACCACTGTGGAAGGCGGTATGGCATTTTCTCAAAAAGTTGCAAATAGAGATACCATTTGACCCAGCAATTCCACTACTGGGAATATATCCCAAAGAGACCATAACTGACATCCAAGCAGATATATGCACACCTATGTTTATCGCAGCTTTGTTCACAATACAAAGAGCTAGAAACAACCCAGGTGCCCATCAACAAATGAATGGATAGAGAAGCTGTGGTTTATTCACACAATGGAATACTATGCTGCATTGAAAAACAAGGAACTCATTCAGTATTATTCAAAATGGGTGAGCCTGGAGGACATTATGATGAGTGAAATATCTCAGTCACAAAAGGACAAATATTGCATGGTGCCACTGCTGTAAAATGGGACTGATATCAGGGTTGGGGTAAGACTGAGAAAAAAAAATGGATAAATTGTGTATACTGCACTGAAACAGATGAGGGAGATAATAATTTAAAAGTGCTGTGTGATAGGGTATTATGGTTATCACAAGAGTCCACAATTAAGGTTGCATAGTGGAGTGTACTTGGGGCAATGGAAGGGGTGCGGGAGGATTGTGTACCAGGGACGGAGTGTTTGTTTTCCTTTTCAAAGAGAGGAGCGAGGGGGGATGTGGGGAGAGGGCTGGGCAGGGAAAGAAGTACAGCAATGAATGAATGGAAATCCAAAATCTCTGTAAATGTTCATTAAAATTATTAATAAAAAAATAAGTCGACTAAAAAAAGGTTATTCATATTTCACAAATATTTGACTTCTCTGAAGCACAAGCTGTAGCCAATTTGACTTCATCAGGTAGCAAGCATCAGGTCCTGTAAAGAATTGATAGCCGCATCTCCTGTTCAGTATACCAAAGCACTGAACCGTGTGGTGTTTGAAACCATTTGGTGAAATACTTTCCTTTGTTCAGAGTTTTGCTTCATTCTATTCCAAGTTGTCTAACTAGTAGTCGCCTTGTAAACAATTGTCTTTGGGGATCTGAGAGGAACAGTGTGAAGGATGCTGAAGGGGGTTGAATTCTGGTAGGCACTTCTTTGCTCTTAGCCCATTTTCCTCTTCACTTTAAGTTGGGAATATAAGGTTGAGGTTGAAATCAAAGGGATTCCATTTTCCTGACCTTCTTACCTTACCCTGGTGAGCACTTCTTGATGAGGGAATTGTTGTTATGTGCCATCGAGTCGCTTGCGACTCATAGCGACCCTATGTACAACAGACCTAAACTCCGCTCTATCCTGTGCCAATCTCACTGTCTCTGACACTCCCATCCCAATTATCCCAGTCACTGAATCAATCCGCCTCATAGAGGGCCTTCCTCTCCTACAGAAAAATTTTAATTGTGTTAATCTAAGACAACAGCATCCTCTGGTGGCCAAACGATTAATAACAGTCTATATTAAAGAGCGTTTGGAAGAACCCAATGTATGATTTAGGGAGTTTCTGCTTTATTTTCTAGATGTCTGCTCACTGATACAGACATAACTGTGGTCATTTTGTTTTCTACATATTGCACAAACTGGAATTTCTGATTAATATGTACGACAATGGAGAGTTCAAGCTTTAGAACAAAAAATTTCAATACTACATATGTGTATGTCCAATTATACTTCCTAAAATATAAAAGTGCATATTAACCCATTTTATACTTAAATTCTTCCTATAAACTAACTCTACAAATTATTTAACTCAGTTTTCTTGTATCATATTTTCAAACTGACAGCACATATAGTTAGTAAGTAGAGATTAATTTACTTCTACTGAGTATCTTGCTATTTGCTGCAGAGTCAATTCCGACAATGATTTCATGTGTGCATGGATATAATCCCTTGGGTTTTCAAGGCTGTGGGCTTTCAGAAGCAGATAGCCAGGTCTCTCGTCCAAGATGCCTCTCAGTGGGCTCAGACGGTCAATATTTCACCAGGTAACCTAGTGTTTGCATGCAGTATCCTGAGACTCTAAATTTCTATTAAGGGGGCTTAAAATAGGCCTGGATTTAAAAATTAAGCTTAATAGCTGGTTCAATATAAGCATGTCCTTGATTACCTCTTCCTGGAGGAAGATATCTACAACTCTTTCTCCATGATGCAAACTTCTCTTTTTGTTGTATTTTTTCGTTCCATTACTTCAAGGCTGGGATTTCTGGTGGCTTAGTGGTAAGGAGATGCCTTGCCAACTCAAAGGCCTGAGGTTTCCACCAGCTTATCCTCTAGGAGACAGATGGGCAGTCTGCTCATATGCAATTTACTGATTCCGGAAACCTGCAGGAGGGTCAGGCTTGATTCTGTCCTGACTCTACAGTGTTATTGTTGTTGTTGTTACGTGCCGTCGAGTCGTTTGCCACTCATAGCGACCCTATGTACAACAGCCCTAAACCGTACTCTATCCTGTGCCAGTCTCATTGCCTCTGACACACCCATCCCGATTACCCCAGTCACTGAATCAATCCACCTCATAGAGGGTCTTCCCCTCCTGCGC
>NW_006399940.1:5223648-5257965 GCF_000299155.1 Elephantulus edwardii | reverse complement strand
TGATTTTCCAACTCTAGCTCCTCGCACATTTCATTGTAGTATTTTGCTCTGTCATTCCGTGCTGCCTTTTGGAATCTTCTGTTCAGCTCTTTAGTGTCTTGGGTTCTTCCTTGTGCTTTGGCTTCTCTACAAGAAGGACAGGCAGTCCTTTCTGACGTGATGTGCAGTTTCCACTGGAGGATCAGCTATGAGTCAATTCTCACGTTATAGTACATAGCAAAATTATCTATAGGAAATGGTAATGGTGGTGCCTCTTTGATAGTTTTAACTCACCAGTGCGTCGTAGAAGAAAGATGGGCAGTCTTTTCCAGATGTGTCAGCCTTGGAAACCTGCTGTAGAGTCAGCTATGAGTTAGTTCTGACTGGATGGCAAAGAGTTTTCTTACTATAAGGAACTGTGGATGTGTATGCCACAGGGAGGTGCACTGCTAACCTCAAGGCTACACTTTTGTTGGTGGTTTGAATCCTTCAGAAGTTTGGAAAGATAAAGATTGGCAGTCTTTCCCTGTGCCATTTACAGTCTCCAAAACTTGCTGACAGTCAGATAGTAAGTGGTCAAGGCTTGAAGTCAAAGAGTAGTAGTCATCATATAGTAACAATATATGTTGTTATGTGCCGTCGAGTTGCCTGCGACTCAGTGACTCTATGTACAATTGCTCTGAACCCTGCTCTATTCTGAGCCAACCTCACTATCTCCAACACACCTACCCACATTACTCCAGTCACTGAGTCACTCCATCTCATCAAGGGTCTTCCCTTCCTGTGCAGTCCCTCCACCCTCCAAAGCATAACATCCCTCTCCAAGGACTGGTCCCTCCTTGCAACATGCCCAAAGTATGTCAGATGAAGCTTCAGAATCCTTGCCTCCAAGGAGCAGCCTATTTGTTCTCTTAACAGTCCAAGCTATATTCAATACTCTTCTCTAGCACCACAGCTCAAAGGCAACAATTCTCCTACTATCATCCCTAGTCATTGTCCAGCTTTCTGATGCATAGCAAGTAATTGTGAAAACCATGGCCTGGATCAGGTGCACCTTAGTCTCCAGATTGATATAGTTGCTCTTCAGTGCTCTGGAGAGGTCCCTGACAGCTGACTTTTCCAATGCAATTCGTCTTTTCATTTCCTGGCTGCTGGTACCAAGAGTGTTGTTTATGGAGCCAAGTAAACGGAATCTGTTAACAATCTCAATCTCTTCACCATCCATCATGATGCTGCTAATCAGCCCAGTGGTGAGAATCTGTTTTCTTATGTTGAGCTTCAATCAATATTGAAGGCTGCAGTTTTTGACCCTTTGCAGCAAGTGCTTCAAGTCCTCCTCAGTTTTAGCAAGCAGGGTTGCATCATCGGCATAACACAGGTTATTGATGAGTCTTCCTCCAATCCTTATGCCACATTCCTCTTCATAGAGCCCAGCCTCCCAGAAGAACTGTTCTGCATATAGGGTGAAAAAGTATGGAGACAGGACACATCCCTGGTGTACACGCTTCCTCATTTTAAACCATGCAGTGTTCCTTTGCTTTGTTCTGATGACTACCTCTTGGTCTAAGTATAGATTTTATATAAGCACCATCTTATGCTGGCCTGGGATTCCCATTCTTCTCAGAATTAGCCACAGTTTATTGTGATCCATACAGTCAAATGCCTTTGCATAGTCAATGAAGCAGAGATAGACATTCCTCTGGTACTCTCTGCATTTGACCAAGATCCATGTAACATTAGCTATAATATCCATAGTACTACAACCACTTCTAAACCCAGCCTGCACATCTGGGAGTTCTCTGTTGATGTGTTGTTCCAGTCGTTTTTGGATAATCTTCTGCATAATCTTGCTTGCATGTTAATATTAATGATATTGTTAGATAATTTCCACACTCTATCAGGTCACCTTTATTTGGAAAGACTTCTACCAACTTTTGTAGTCTGAAGTAGATTGAACATGCAATCAAGATGCATTAATAATAATGGGTGACTGAAATGCACAAGTTGTAAACAGGGAAGAAGGATCAGTAGTCATAAAACATGGACTTGGAGACAGAAATGATGCTGGAGACAATGATAGAATTCTGTACAATTAATGACCAATTCAGTGCAAATACTTATTATAAGAAATATAAAAGCAGATTGTATATATGGATTTCACTTGATAGTATGCATAGGAATCAGATCGACTACATATGTGGGAAGAATCACTGGAAAAGCTCAATATCAGCTGTGAATATTGGGCCAGGTGCTGATTGTGGAACAGACCACCAACTACTCACATAAAAGTTCAAGCTAAAGTTGAAGAAAATTAAATCCACGGGGACCAAAATTTGATCTCGAGTCTATTCCACTCGAATTTCAAAAATAACAATATATAATTTTGAATTAAAAGTTACTAGACATTGGGAGCTGTGGTTGCCTAGAGGTAAGAAGCTGCACTACAATCGTAAAGGGTCAGAGTTCAAAGTCACCAGCTTCTCTGCAACAGAAAGATGAGCCATCTCCTCCCATGTGATTTACTGCCTCTGAAAACCTGCTAGAGGGTCAGCTAAAGGTTTGGTTCTGACTCAGTGTACTCAATAACAAAAGACACATAAATAGGAAAGGGAGCAGAAAATGTAAATAGAAAGGGACTTTAAATGTACCAAGCAGCCTATTCCTTGGAGAGACTGTGATACTTGGACGGATAGAGGGTCAATGAAGGCGAGGAAGAGACTCAACCAAGTGGATTGACATAGTGACGGCCACAATGAGCTGTAATGTGTTACGAAGTGTGAGGACTGTACAGGAAATGAGAAGGTTCAGAGCTGTTGTTTACAGGGTCACTAATGACTGGTAGTCCACTCCAAGCTACCTAACAACAGCAGTTTAACTGATGGGTGAATGTTAACTACATTTTGCATTCCAAAGATAAAACTCACTTTTTGTGGAAAAAAAATTGTTTTTTTCCACTTTCATGAAAACTCCTCCTAATATGTGTATTGTCTATTACCCAAAAGTGTGGAAATTATTGCACGCTATCATTAATGTCACATGCAAGCAAGATCCTGCTGAAGATTATTTAAAAAAACAAACAAAACAACAACAACAACAAAAACCACGACTGGAACAGTACAAGAGCAGAGAACTGCCAGATACTGAGGCTAGGTTTAGACATGCTGTGGCATTAAGGACATCATAGCCAACATTAGATAGATCTTGGCCAAAAGCAGAGTACCAGAGGAATGTCCGTGTTTCCTTGACTATGCAGAGGCATTTGACTGTGTGGATTACAACAAATTGTGGCTAACCTTGAGAAGAATGAGAATGTCAGAACACTTAATTGTGCTTACATGAAACCTATACTTTAAGGGAGCTCTGGTGGCCTAGGGGTAAGAAGTTGTGCTGTGATTCCAAAGGCGCATGAATCAAATCCATCAGATGCTCCGCTGGAGAAGGAGGGGAAATCTCCTCCTGTGCCAGTTGGATATGACTTGACACAGTAAGAAAAAAAGAAAAGGTCTGCCTTTTCTAAAAAAAAAAACAAAAAAACACACACACACACACAACCAAAAAACCCTAACAAACAAAAATACACAACCAAAAAAAACAACACAAACCTAGTTTGGGACCAGGAAGCAGAAGTCAGAACAGAGCAGGGTTTAGGGTCAGAAAAGGATTGCATCAAGGATGCATGCTATCCCCACACTTTTTCAATCTATATACAGATCATTTGGAAAGCTGGACTTTGTAAGAAGGAATATGGGTTTTGGATTGGAGGAAGACTCATCAACCACCTGTGTTATGCAGATGACACAAACTTGCTTGCTAAAACTGAGGAGGACATGAGGCTTTTGCTGCAGGTGGTAAAGGACTATAGCTTCAATCTGAAGCTCAGCATCAAGAAAACATTCTTACCACTGGGACAACTGGCTGCTTCATGATAGACAGAGAAGAGACTGAGATTGTTTATAACTTCAGCTTGCTTGGTTCCACAATCAAAACTCTTGGCACCAGCAGTCAGGAAATCAAAAGACAAATTACATTGGGAAAGTTTGCTGTCAGGGATCTCTCCAGAGTACCAAAGGGCAATGATATTAATCTGGTGACTAAGGTGTGCCTGATCCTGGTCATGGTCTCCACAATTAATTGCTATGTATCCAAGAGCTGAACAATAACCATGGGTTATTGATGCTCTTGAGTTGTGGTGCTAGAGAAAGTGTTGAACATATTGTGGACTACCAGAACAAACAGGTCTGTCCTGGAGAGGGTGAAACCAGGCTACTCCCCGGAAGCAAAGATTTTGAAATTCTATCTCACATACTTGGGACACATGACCAGGAAGGGCCAGTCCTTGGAGAATGACATCATGCTTGGAAGGTAGAAGGACAACATAGGAGAGGATGACCCAGGATGAGATGGATTGACTCAGTGACTGGAGAAATGGGATCAGGACTGTCAGAGATGATGAAATTGCTCAGCATAGAGCAGGGTTCAGAGCTAATGAACCGTAATGTTCAGTCACTATAAGTCACATTATGCGACTCAATAGAACATAATGATAACAACAACACACATTATCTTAACCTTCGTGACAAATCATTCTAAGACAAGAAGGGGTACAAACTGGTCTTTGCTGTGTAAGCCACTGACATCAATGTTATTTTTCCTGCTATTTGGGATGAAAACATCAAGAGCATTGTACTAAAATATAAACTCCTCTAAGGTAAAGATTTAGCTTGGAAGGAGGAGTGGCATCCACTTCCATAATAGCTTGCCTCCAGAAACCCTATGAACCTGGAGAGAGGATGAAAGGCACCCAAGCATCGAGGACCCTCTTTCATAGGGTCACTGAGTGGCCTGAGACTCAACGGCACTTAACAACAAAAAGGTAAAGACTTAGGTATACTGGTTTTTTATTTGTAATGATTAGAAAAGTGTCTGATACAAACAAACAAACAAAAAAACCACAAAAACACCCCACTGCCATGAAGTCTATTCTGACTTGCAGTAATCCTGTAGGACAGAGTACAACTGCCTCTAACAGGCCATTTCAGATGATGAGCTTCCTTGAAGAATGACTGATAGGTAGGTTTGAACCATTGACCTTTTATGACAAGCAACATAATTTTTTAACACAATGCCACCAGATCTCCTTAACATTAAGGCTGTCAGTCTTAATCCAGTGGGTTTTCAGGCTATACATCACATGGGAGATTGCCTTTCTCCTGCGTGGTAGGAGATCTTAACTGCTTGCTTGTGATCTGGCAGCATAATCCTCTACCACCAGAACACTCTGTGGACTACCTTAAGCCTGAATTCCATTACCTTCTTTTAAGAATTACTTTTGTTCTTCAGCAGTTTACTTGCCTAGATTCTAACTTCAAGCATTGCCTTTTTTGTTGTTTGCAGTAGCTAGTATTTATAGTCTCTCTTTAGTTTTCTACTGTGGCTTTTTCTGCCTGCCTCCTTATCTATGGATATATTTCTCCCATGTATGTGTAATTTAGTGGTCAGAGAAGCCATGGGCCTCATCCGCTGTGGTTTCCTTGTTTCTAGGAATTCCCCTTTAAGTTTCTAGCTGTTCTGCCAGCTTTGGACCATGCTCTCCCATTTCAAGCTGGTAGAGATTCAGTTCTTGACACTCAAAGTGCATCTAGGTGTGGAATATTAACCAATAAAAAATATTAAAGCCATGAATACACCTTGCATAATTCTACCTTTCTGATCGCTGTTTGGGTTTTTTTCTTCTCTTCAGACTCCATAGCTTTTCTATCAGTAGACCTCAACAAGATAGATGTGTTGGTCGTAACAATGTCGGAGATGTTGAGGTTGGTGCTGGGTTAAGGCCAGGCTCAGATCTGTTGTTCACAGGGATGCTGTAAGTTAAAGTCTACATAATGATAACGTCTAGTTTGTCATATACGAGTACTTTAGGGAGGCATTCTGTCTCATTATCTATGCATCTTTAACTGCCAGGATTTCCCCCAGGCCATTTGCACTAACTTTTCCAGCCTTGAATTACAAACTCTAGCAATCTTAGCCAGTACTGTTTCCACCACGATCAAGAAGGGTGAACAGCATTCTCAGTCTCAGAGACCACCATTTGCTAATTCTGACTCCTTTCAATCACAAGGTTTTGGGTTCTTATTTTTTAGGAGTTGTTTTGTTTGTAAGATTAGTCACTTCTCTAATTGCTCAATGTTTAGATGCTTCCCAGTGAATTTCTGGTTTACAATGTTTAACTCAATTTTATTATCTGTGAGATCACGAGTGTAATATCAACATTGATATGTAAATCCGCGGAACCAAAAAAAAGTGTATTTATCGTTTTTGTTGTCAGAACAGAGCAAGACTGCATGGTTCAAAATCAGGAAAGGTGTATACCATGGATACATTCTGTCTCCATACCTTTTCAATCTATATGCAAAACAGATAATTCGGGAGGCTGGGCTCTATAAGGAGGAATGTGGCATCCGGATTAGAGCAAGTCATCAACAATTTGTGTTATGCAGATGACACAATCTTCTTTGTCAAAACTGATGATCTGAGGCATTTGCTGTGGAAGGTAAAGGACTACAACCTTCAATATGTATTGAAGCTCAACCATCAACAAAGATTCTCACGATAGGGCCAATAGGCAGCATCATGAATAGATGAAGAGAATGTTAACAGCTTTCATTTGCTTGGCTCTACAAGCAACACTCTTGGCACCAGCAGCTACGAATGCCAAGGATGAACTGCCCTGTCAAGGACCTCTCCAGAGTACTGAAAAGCAACGATGTCAGTCTGGAGACTAAGATACACCTGATCCAGGCCATGGTCTTTGCAATTACTTGTTATGCGTCAGAAAGCTGGTCAATGACTAAGGATGATAAAAGATTAGATGCCTTTGAATTGTGGTGCTGGAGTATTGAATATACCGTAGATTACCAAGAGAAGAAGGAGGCCTGTCTTAGAGAGGGTGAAACTAGGCTGCTCTCTGGAGACAAGGATTTTGAAATTCCTTCTCACATACTTTCGTCATGTTGTCAGGAAGGGCCAATCCTTGGAGGATATGCTTGGAAGGGTTGAAGGTTGTTAGCCCAACAGGAAGACCCTGGATGAGACGGACTGACAGTGGCTGTGGCAATGGGGTCAAGTGTGTTGTAGATGGTAAAGTTAACTGAGGACAAGGCAAGATCCAGAGCTGTTGTTTATAAGGTGTATATTCATTTTTAAACAGATAGCCCATTATTCCAGCACAGTTTGTTGAAAAGATTTTTCTTTCTAGAATTATTTTAATATCCAATATGTTGAAGATTTTAAAAAACATGTATGTATACACACACATATACATATGCACACATATACACATAGATATATGTAATTGTGTGCTGAACTTGACGAACACGTTTTCAGAGACAGTAAATTGCAGAATAGTCATTCTTTTCTCATGGAGCTGGTGGATTTGAACCATATGCCTTTGGAATTGAAGCACAGCCTCTTAAAACTAGGCCACCAGAGGTTCCTAATGATACAGAAGTACATATGTATAGATACATGTATATCTTTCATTTTTAGATGATTTTCAACCATTTTGTTCACATCATCTTGATGTTATGTACTGTCGAGTCGCTTGCGACCCTATGTACAACAGCTCTGGCCTGTGTCATTCGCACTGTCTCTGACACACCCATCCCAATTGCCCCAGTCACTGAATCAATCCACCTCACAGAGGGCCTTCCCCTCCTGCGCTCTCTCCACCCTCCCAAGCATGATGTCCCTCTACAAGGACCAATCCCTCCTTACAACATGTCCAAGGTATGATAGACGGAGCCTCAGAATCCTTGCCTCTAGGGAGCTGCCCAGTTTAACCCTTTCCAGGACGAATCTGTTTTGTTTTCCTAGCAGTCCATGGTACCCTCTATACTCTTCTCCGGCACCACAGCTCAAAGGCATCAATTCTCCTCCTATCCTCCCTAGTCATTGTCCAACTCTCTGATGCATAACAAATGATTGCAAAAACCATGGCCTGTATCAGATGCACCTTAGTCTCCAGACACCATTGCTCTTCAGTACCTTGGAGAGGTCCCTAACAGCAGACTTGCCCATGGCAATTAATGATGTTATGTGCTGTTGACTTCGACTCACAGAGACCTTATAATGGATCATAGGTTTAAATGTAAATGCTAAACAAAAAACCAAGCTACTAGCAGAAAAATATTTTCAATTTCTCCACCACTTCATGGCTAATGAAAGTACTCCTGCAATTGGCTTTTTAAACATGATTCTTTTTAGACATTAAACATAGAAATTAACTTTTCTTATATATAACAAGATATTCACTAAGACTTTTCTAAATTTTTGTTACGTCTTCTGTGAAAAAATAGTTGTGGAATAATACACAGTTATCTATTGGTGAGTTATTTATGGGACTAATTTTACTAATTTGAACTCCCAACTTCAGATATCCAACTACTTATCATCTCATATGTACAGCTCATATATGCATCTGCATATTCAAAATGGGACTTTACATTTCCTTTTCAAGTCTTAGTTCACCTGAACCATCTCTCTCTCTCAGTACATACTAACATTAACTGATCTTTAGAGTTTACCCTCTTTGGGATTGTTGTTGTTATGTGCCGTCGAGTCGTTTGCGACTCATAGCGACCCTATGTACAACAGCCCTAAAACGTGCTCTATCCTGTGCCAATCGCATTGCCTCTGACAAACCCATTCCGAGTACCCCACTGAATCAATCCACCTCATAGAAGGTCTTCCTCTCCTGTGCTGTCCCTCCACTCTACCCAGCATGATGTCCCTCTCTAAAGACCTGTCTCTCCTTACATCATGTCCAAAGTATGTCAGACGAAGCCCCAGCTCTTTGGGATTATTCCTTATAATTCTATTTTTTCACTTGTTTTAAGGTTGGAATGGATAACCCTTGGTTAGGTTTAGAAGTTACACTCGCACATACACATAATTATTTCATTACTATTAAGAACCAACCCACAGCTGACCTTCTAGGCGGTTTTTAGGAAAGACTTTAAGTTATATGGAAGACTGCCCATCTTTCTCCTACAAAGCCAAGAAAGAATAGAGCTTTGTTAACACCAGCCTAAAGTTCCAAGACTGACCATCAAAGAGCCTACAAGGACACTTGAGAAGCTATCCTGATTTTAAGACTACACTGTTTCCAAACTAAGTTGTGTTAACTTCCCTAATGAACCCCTTGCTTGTGAATAGTTCTGTGAACTGTGACACTGCAATGGAATACTGGACCCAGCAGCAGAGCAGTGAAAACCCTGGGAAGGAAGTTGGTGTTAGAATGAACAAGAGTAAGTTTGGGGACTTAGGGAATGGGTATTCCCAGAACATTTGATTGTGCTTAAACAAATCTATCCTTGGGCCAGGAGCCTGTCATCAGAACAGAGCAAAGAAACACTTTATGGTTCAAAATCAGTAAAAGTGTTACCACCAGGGATGCAGCCTGTCTCCATACTTTTTAAATGTATATGCAGAGCAGTTAACAATAGAGGCTGGGCTCTATGAGGAGGAATGTGGCATCAGGATTGGAGGACGACTCATCAACAATCTGTATTACGCAGATGACCTAACATTTCTTGTCAAAACTGAGGAAGATCTGAGACGTGTTGCAGGATGTAAAAAACTACAGCCTTCAATATGGATGGAAGCTCAACATCAAGAAAACAAAGATTCTTACTAGGCCATAGGAAGCATCATGAGAGACTGTGAAGAGATTCAGATTAACAGCAGCCTGGAAACCAAAAAGGGACCATCCTTCCTTGGAGGACCATCATGCTCGGAAGGGCAGGACAGCGCAAGACAGGAAGACCCCAAATGAAATGGATTGCCACAGTAACTGGGATGATCAAATTAAGAGTGTCAATGAGACTGGCTCAGGATAGGATAGGGTTCAGAGCTACTGCACACAAGATGATTAGGAGTCGATGGCACTTAACAGCAGCAAACATGCATTAAAGCTTCACCTTTTACATTCTAAAGTGAACTCTGGTTGCCTGCTGCATGAACTGCACTGCCAACTTAAAGGAGAGCTGCTTATTCACCAGCTGCTCTGCAGGAAAAGGACAATCATGTACGATTTATAGCGTCTGAAAACCCTGAGTTACCTGCCTCAGTTCTAAGTCAAGTTCACACTGTATCTAACAGAGAAAACTGGTGGACTTTTGAGGAGCACGGTTGCAAATTCAAAGCCCTTCTCTATAGCAGCTGAAACTCACGAGTGGCTCTGAGAGGAAGAAAGGCAATCTTTTTAAGGTGCACTGCTTTAGAAATCCAAGGGTCAGATGGGTCATTGGTAACTCAATGGCAGTTAAGACAAACTTATAGCTGTCAAATACAAACTCATCACAAAAGTGAAATGCATGTATTTTCCCAGGTTTTAGAAGACTTAAGTAGTCAATGATTTATTTAATCTTGCTTGGATTCAAAATCAACCATCTTGGTACCAGCCATCAGGTTCAGAGACAGATTTTATTAGCAAAGTCCATTATGAGGAACATTGCCAACTCTGAAGAACAATGTAGTCAGTTAAAATACAGTGCCTGCCTAATTCAAGTATCTTTCCAACCCAATTATTTAAGAGCTGAACAATGAAGTGAGTTGATGCCATGCTGCTGGTACACACTGAACACCCAAGGGAGGCAACAGAAGTGTTGGAGGAAGGGCATTCGAGTGCTCCTTTAAAGGCAAGGCTGAATCTGTCCTGAATGCTTGAACCATCTCGCTAGCTATTATTCCTTGAAAAATGGCATCATGTTTAGAATGGTGGAGGGTCAAAGACCCTCAAAATGGACAGACCCAGGCCCTGAAGCAATTGGCTCAAGAATGTAACTGATAGAGGAGTAGCGAGGGTTCAGATGATCTGTTCATAAAGGTAATTATAATTGCTACCTGACTCAACATCACCCAACAAAAAATAATGGGATGAGACTGCCAATTTTCCTCCCGCTGTGCCACTGGTGCATTTGAAACAGTTGAGCTGCTTCTAGTTTAACTGTGTAACTTGCTTCAGATTCCACCACCACCAAGTGAGACTTTAACTTATCAGGGAGTTGTTCTCACTTTTAACAGGATTTACAATTACCTGTAGATTGTAGTCTATGAACAAAGCATTTTTTTTTATTTTTAGATGTCAAAATGTCCTTGTCATTTACTGCTTTCTAATTCCAAGTATCAGTTTTCAGTTTCATTTTCTTGTAGTCTCAAAACATACACAATATTCATCCAGCCTGTGACATCTGGAAATACTCCGACACTCAGCATTGCTTGCTATTTAAGTTAGATTTTTTTTTTTTGAGGGGGGTACTGTTCTACTTATTAGGAAAAACTGAGCTAATCATAGAACAATTTATCTGCAAACCAGTAAGATTCAATTTATGGTAAATATACTTTTACATTGTGCTTAGGAGTATGCACTACAATTCTGTGGCACATAGTTTGCTGCCTAATCCTCATGCCAGTCTCCAAAGCCAAGTAAAGATACTGATAGTAAAATGTTATTAAAGTGAGGCATTCATTGTATTAGAAATTACTGTTCTACCATTTGATTACACCTCCCCCCTTTAGATGTAGCAAAATTTCCAAGTTACACTCTCAGCAATCTCCTCCCATGTGATTTACAGCCTCTCAAAATTCACTGCAGGGTCAGCTATGGATCAGTTCCCCCTCTATGGCACACAACAGTATTAAACCTATTATGTTACATCAAGTTCATGCATTCATTATAAAACGAAGTTTCTTTCAAACCTTATACTACCTCTTATCAGCATCTGCTCATTTTACTCTAATCTTATGTTCTTGATTTCAAGTCTACAGAGAATAAATTGGATGAGGGCTGTGCCCCCACCAGATATCTTCTGATTGGACTATATTTTTATTTGCTGATATAGTTTACTGGCTTGTTAGGCTTTCATGGAAAAGTGTGTGTTGCTGCATTCATTAAAGTCAAATGCTTTATCAATTCTTACCTCAAAATATAGTTCACCAGGCACTTGCCTGTGATAGTGAATTCCTCAGAAGAACTTTGGATTTAAACTCATTTTTGTTATCTTTACTTTGGATAAAATACTGAACTACGGATAAATGAAAAGTCCTAATCCTCTTTCATCACTCATCCATCAGAAACTTTTCCTAAGTGTTCCAAAGCACTGGGTATGTTGCCTAGGAAGTTTTGCTTCTGATAGGGAATGAACTAATAATTTCTGAATTTTCTATTTAATATATCAATAACAAAGTAGAGAAGTAAGATTAAATGTAGGTCAACATCATTCTAGAATTCCAATTAATCTACTTAAAATGGTGCCTGTATATATGCTCAAGGTCACTCGTGTCAAAAGAAAACATACTCAAGTTACTTTATCCAACTAGGATGCCAATACTTTTTTTCTGATCAGAGTACTCAATCACTGAAACCCGAATTCTCTTGGCAAATTCCACAGGCTAACCAATCTAAATAATACCACTGTTTTTGATATTGAGGTTTTTCATTTCATTACTAAAGAACCAGTAATTTTGTTTACCCCCCCTATTAAAAATTTGTAAGCCCTTCTTAACTAAACAAAGCTGTTATCAAAACCCACCACTGACAAGTGTGACTTACAGAAACACTACATTAATGAGGCTGTAATTCTCCCTCAGAACAAGCACTTGCGAGGATCTGAACTACCAATCCCTTGCACAGCAGCCCAACATGTACACAGTGGCCCCTCCGAATTATTTATTCATACTTAAAAATAGTGACGTTAATGATAAATTTACAAATGATGTAGCTCACTGCTCTCAGTGCAACAGCAATACACTCTGGAAGAATGCCATTTAACAGAAAGGTTAGATACCCCCCCCACCCCCGTGGATCAAGAGGCATGTTAGTAACAAAATCAATAGCTTTTAGTTATCTAAAAGCTTCCTTTTAGTTTGCAATGCTTGACTTTAAACTATTGTTAAATTGACTCATTCATAGTGATAACTGGGTTTTTGAGGCTGCAAATCTTTATGGGAAGGAGACTTGTCCATCTCATGGATTTGGTGGCAGCCTTGTGTTAGACACGACATCACAAGTCCTTGGTGGTATGAAATCCAAACACTACAAAAATATTGAGACTGACCTATGTTTTCTCAATTGCTTGCAAAAAAACAATGGGTATAATTTAAGTAATTTTTAATCCAATGAAAACTTTATTTACATGCAACTCTTAGAGGCTGTATTTCACTAAACCACAGGTTTGACCTCAAACTTATTCCAATTTGTGGTGAGGATAAAGAACTTTTGTGTGTGTGGGGAACCCACCAATGTTTTTCATCAATGAACTAGCATTTATTCCCTAATTGTTCAAAGTGCATTACCACTGCTGTAGGAAAAAGACACACAAAAATACCCTTTTTCAAAACACATGGAAGATTTTAATAATGGACTCATTTACTTAACATTGAGAGTTCCTTCTAACATTGCCCTAGGGACAGAGATAGGAGGAAAATAGACATACTCTTTCATTAAGTTAGTTCCTAAGGCAATTCTGTGCAGCCAATAATATTCTAGTTTTTTTGAACTACTTAGGAAGGATGCTGGTAGACTGGGGGTGATATAGTAGTAGGTACACACAGGACATTCCAAGAAACCCCTGTACAAAGATGAAAAACTAAAAGTAATTTAGTTAACATGACTGTAATTAAATATTTAAGAAACATGTATTCAAACCCATATAAAATAAAAATTACAAACACACCACAGAAGATTTTATAGAAATATGAGAAGGAATGAAGTTTTAAATTATGATTGCAGGCTCATGTTAGTAAAACCATTCCAGCATTAACAAGAAAGATTAATGCCGTATTAAACACAGTCAGCCATTATTTCTAAAAATCTACTGTTTAAAAGACAAGATGTTTCATATTACATGCCAGACTACTAAATGTAGTAGGTAGAACCTACCAGCCACTCTGTGGGAGAAACAGGCTCAATCTTCTCCCACAAAAATTTACAGCCTTGAAAATCCAATGGAGAATTCAATGGAGGATCAACATCAGTGGGACACTACTTGATGGCAATGAGTTCAGTTTGTTAAAAACCAAAGCCCTGGTAACGCTCAGTTGTCTGGGCTTGAAAGTTAACTTTTAGATAAATCAACTGTAGACCAAGGAGGTAAAAGGAAACTAAGAAGCTTTTCAAATTACTAGTAATACTATTTATCAAAGGGTTACTTGTAATACTGTATCAGCATGAAATACCATATTGAGATACTGGTTTTGAAATACATGATATACTGGTTTTGGTGGAAAATTTTATTCTTAGTGAAAGTGCCCATTTGACATTTAAAAGGAAAAGAACGTAGTTAAGACATGATCTGGTGCACAGCAAAGAGGAAACAGAAAATAAGCATCTCCAAATTCATGGGTATAAAATATCTGAAGACATGGTGGGATGGAAATAGAAGTCACTATTTGCTATACACTTGTGCTAGACATTACTGTAAGCATTTGTGTAAAAAATATAAATTCTTACAGATTTTCTTATGAAAGAAATCCAAATAATGTTAACACATTCCTTGCTGCTTTCGAGGTAGATCTCCTTCCTTTTAACTAGGTCTCCTAGCTGCATCTTGAAGGAGTTGTAGCAGGTTAAGTGTTGAACTGTCAGTCAAAAGGTCAGCAGTTCAAATCCACCAACCACTCTGAGGAAAAAAAAATGCTTAGATTTATGGCTTCATATATCTGATGGATTTAGAATCTACACGATGGCAGTGGATTCAGGTTTTGTTCTGGTTTGCCAAAAAATTTTTATCTCTAATCTTGAAAAAAAGAAGAAATTCAGATGTGCAAATAGTGTACAAAATTGTTATGTACAAAATAAAATAAAATTTAAAACATTAAAATCCTGGCCAGTATTCTTAAAAGACTGGCACTCATATTCATTGCTGCTGAATAAGAACCAACTGATAGGTGACCAACCACTGTGCTTCCAGACGCTGTAAATTATCCCCAATGAGCTGCTACTGGGAAGCTAACCAGGGAAGAACCACCTCTGCTGGGGTTAACTCCCTACTGAATGTCTTCAGAACTCCCCTAGGACAAAAAGTGGGTGTTAACAAATAATAGCTGGGGAAAAACAAAGAGGGGATTGGGGGGGGGGGGAGGCTGATTAACTCTGCAACCTTCGTATACACCATTATTAAAAAATAAAATCTATTTTCAATCTCTCTACACTTGTCTCCTATTTATAAAAAAAATTCTACATTAAATAGATTTCACTAGCATGTTAATTTTTTTTTCCCAAGACGTTATCTGGTTATGAAACAATACTGGAATCTGAGACTAGGTTTTTGAGCTGTGGGAATTAAATCTCATTAAGCCACTTTGGTGACTTCTTTAGCGAGCTACTGTGCCATAGTAGGGAGTTGCACTGCTGACCCAAAGGCAATTATCTCATGCAGCTTTCTGGAATAAAGATGGCAATCTCTTCCTGTGCAATTTACAGCCTTCCAAATTATAACGGAGAGTATACTCTGAGTCAGTTCCAACACAATGGCAGTGAGTGTGTGGCTACATGTTCTTAAGCTTTTAATTCTTTATTTATTCTCTTTGTGAAATAGGAATATATAATGACTGGGTGAACTAGAAAACGCCTGAGCATCACTTACTGCATATTTTTAAACTGTCTACATAATTTAAACTCTAGAAATAAATTTCCAGGTTAGTGAAGCTATGACTTCTTTTTTTAAATCTTGCAATGGTTTTTTTAGATCCATCTTCTTACTAATATTCCTAACAATGACTGTAGACAGAAAAAAAGAATAATTCTGTCTAGAGATTGTTATGTATTTACAGCTGTGAAATGGAATATTTATTACCATTAATCAAGTGTTTAGATGAAAATATTTCAAATGAAAACATAAAAACAAAAAAAACCCAAAACAAAACCCTAGTCAAACCTCAACAACTATGAAGTGACAATTAACCAAAGGGCAAATAATATGAAGCATTTGGCTGTACAGAAGTCATGCCAGGAGACTTGTTAAAAGCAAGCTGCTGTTGTTAGGTGCTGTTAAGACTCACAGAGACCCTATGAACAAAAGAACTGAACCCTGCTCTATCCTGCATCATCCTCACACTTCCTAATATGAAAGAACCCATTACAGCAGTCACCTTGTCAATTCACCTGGTTGAGGGTCTTCCTCTCCTTTGATGACCTTCCACCCTTTCCAACATCATGTTCCTCTACTAGGATAGCCCCTAACAGCAACATGCCCAAAGTATATGAGGCAAAGCATCATAATCATCCTTTCCAAAGAATATTTGTTTGTTCTTCTGGCAGTCTATGGAATAATCAGTTCTCTTCTCTAACACAATTCAAAGACATCAATTATTCTTCTCTCATCCTTATTCACTGTTCAGCTCTCAGACACATAATAAGGAATCTGAAAGACCACGGCCTGAATCAGACTCATCTTAGTCCTGAAAATGACATCATTCCTTATTAATAATTTGGAGAGGTCCCTAACTGGAGACTTTTCAAGTGTATTATGTCTCCTTATTTCCTGCCTGCTGGTACCAAGAATCCAAATAATATGAAGTTGTTGACAGTTTCAATCCTTTCTCTACTCATCCTGACGTATCAGTCCAGTGGTAAGAATCTTTGTTCTGTGACAATGAAATGCAATCTATATTGAAAGCGGCATTCCTTGATCTTCTGCAACAAGTTCTTCAAGTCTTCCTCAGAGTCATCTGCATAACAAAGGCTACTGATGAGTTTCTCCCACCAATCCTGAGGATACTCCTCCTCAAGTCCAGCTTCTCAATTTGCTCAGCATACAGAATTTATAGGTATGGGGAGAATACAACCCTGACATACACCCAGCTCAATATTAAACCATGCAGTGTTCCCTCCATTTTGTCCTAGCAACTGCATCTTCTTTGTTCAGGTATAGGTTTCACACGAGCACAATTAAGTGCTCTGGGACTCCCATTTTTCTCAATGTCAGCCATAAAGCTTGCATAGACATTCTTCTGGTACTCTTTACTTTTAGCCAGGATCCATCTGACATTGGCAATATCCCTGGTGCCATTGCCTCTTCTAAAGTTCTGCTTGAACTTCTGGGAAACTATACGGTGGTCTAGCCAGTTTTGAATAATCTTCAGCAATATTTTGCTTGCGTATGATATTAATGATATTTTTCAATAGTTCCCACACTCACTTGGATAATCTTTCTTGGGAACTGGATCCTCCATCCATTGGCCAGACAGCTATTCTCCAAATTTCCTGGCATAGACTGGTGAGTGCTTCCAAAGCAAGTTTATCAAACAACTTTTGCCAGGTCAACTTTCTACAGACATACAACTTACTGACAGCAATTAGAATAAATGCCTGTGTAATCCTTCCCTTCATGAGATTTTTCTATTACCATTAATTCACTTTTTTGCTAACCTCCCAACCATAAAAACCACTAATAAACAAACTTTATTCTCTATTAATTGCTCTCCTTTTTATAAGATCCTGAGATTAACTAGTAAAATAATATATGCCTTGAACTGAGCATTATGCTTTTTTACTATCTAATATGGGATCAACGCCACTACTGTCACACTCTTAAACTAACAAGCCAAGGAAAAAAAACCAACCTGTTGCTACTAAACAGGCTGGGTTTATAATGATTCCCCCTCCCACTAGGTTTGAGGCTGTCACTTTTTAGGAGAAGACTGCCCAATGAGTTGACATACTCTGAACTATGCCCTCAGGGCTTTTTAAAATGACAACATGAACTCAAAACAAAAAGCAATGGATGGACAGTTTGTGTCAATTGTGTGGTGGGTGAAGGAGAATGGACACTACTTAGAAAGAAGGTTGCAGTGTCATGGAATTGTACATGTAGAAAGAGCTGCAGTTGTGCTAAGTTTTTCTGGGTATATTCTCAATAAAGGTAAATAAGCTGGCAATAGATAAAGTTGACTAGAAAAAGTTAAAATTCACAATAAAAAGAAACAACACTATGATTTGAGCATTAGAACAGAGCTTAAAAATCTCTAGTTTTATTTTTAACAAACACCACTTGATGCTTGACTCACAGGCTTTATTTACATTTGTCTACAGCATCATTTCCTTACGAAATGAACTAGTACAGTTTAGTTACCAAAAGAACCATAATCATCTGAATTATCTGTAAATTACTATTAGCTAAATTTATAACCTTGAATTTGCTAATACAGCCAAAGTTTTAAATACAGAAAGCACAAGAATATACCATGTAGAAAGTAGATCATCTGATCTGGGCAATTTGGAAGGTAGACTTTCAAGAAGTCTGAGGCACAATTACAAGAGAGTAAAAGTTCCTGTGCAACCTACAGTAATGTAGCAAAAAAATAAGGCATAAAAAAACCTGGGGAAGTTCATTGTAAAAATACTATTAAAATAGTTCTACATAAGATATTATGTAGATCAGTTGAGAAAAACACTCATTTTAAAATAAAAGACAAATAGAATTTTGTTTGGTCTATCTACTAGATATCCTAAAATGTTTTCATTTTTTATTTAAACTGAAACAGGCATTAGTGTTAAGGGGTAAAAAATAAGAAAAATAAATCAATATTCTATGTAAAAAAAATTTCCCAAGCAGATTGTTAACCTCCTTTATTATACTTACCTTGCACTGTCACTGAAGGTACTGTCAAGAGAAGTCTTTTTATTTTCAAACCAGAAGACAAAAATGAAGTTCAAATGACCAGATTTTAATTTTGAGAAATAAGACAAACTTTAAAAGCATTTTAAGCCATAAGTAACTATAAGTGAATGATAACAATAATGATTTAGGTTTGCATCATGTAAAAATAAGCACTCATTTTTATTTCAGAAAATTTTATGCAGCGGTGTTTTATGTTAAATATCTTAAAGCAAAGACTCATTTAAATACACAATGTTTCCTTAGTGACCTTTCACTCAAGAGAAAAAAAAAATCGTACTTCTACTTAGCTTTTACTCATTAAAAATTCTTACTTAGGATTGTTCATCCCATCACATGTGGCAACTAGATTTCTGATGGATACCATATAAAGTGGTTTAAAATCCTAAGTATTTCAAAATCATAAACCCTTATAGGGAATTTCAAAATAAGATATTTATGGTCAGTTGTTTCACAATTTAGCTAATTTAGACATTAAGTTAACATAAAAAAGTTCTTTTCTCAACCTCTTTCCAATTAGTCTACCCCATCTTTGCCTCTACATCCATAGTTCAGGCAAGCCTATGAATTCTACTTAGTCAATACATTTAAAATGTTTGGAAACAAAATAGCTCCAATTAGGAAACAAAGTATTTTTGTTTAGCTGAGATGGTTTTGAAGAAATCAAATTTTTTTTAATTTAACAATGCTAAAGACAGCATCTATTCTGGGACATTATGGCTTAAAATGCTATTATTTTTAACTTTACAAATAAACATAGCTGTATTGTTTGAAAAGCAATGAAAGGCATGCACCTCTACTAGCAGATTTAGCACTTCTGACCAAGTTAAGACATCAACTTCTTAAAAAATATGCTTCATGCATGGTATTGATTTCTTTCTTTTTTTTTAAACAAGGTAAATTTTAGTACATTATTTCTTTTTTGAACTGGAACGGGAACCAGAATGAGATGATCCAGAAGATGACCTGTGGTGCCTGCAAGACATAATGAACAAAGTATGCAAAGTAGTAAGATGGAGCATGACTCCAATATTTATTTTGTAAGACTTCAAGAATATAAAAAACAAACACCTGGATGCTGGCAAAAAGAATACTTAAAAACTTAGACAAACTTGGAAACATAAAATTATCTGGTCTTTATTTAGATTTTAGATGTGAGCCCAGTTATAGTTATATAGCATAATTTAAAATTCTATAATATAAAAATATATTCTCATTAAAAAATATAGCCACCTCTCAATTATTTAAGGTAATGAAGGAGAAAGCCTTGCAAAAATTCATAAAATTATAGTGTACAAGGGAATATAAATTTGGTAACTGAGATGTGATTTAGCCAATCTCTAATACACTGTATAAAGTGTGCTACGTCTGTATATAAAATACAGCAAGGCTTCTGACTGTGTATGAGTATATATTCATAATTAACTAAAACGTGAAAATCTAGATCACACAAGATGACTGTACAATTATTTACAGGGTTATTATTCATGCAGCTAATATGAATAAGTCAATATAAACCTGCATAAAGTAGTGGTGTTCCGTAGGGTTTGGCCCTGGGCTCAGGGTTGTTTAGTGTTCTCACCAATCACCTGGCTTATGGAATAGAGAACATGTTCATTAAGTTTAGATGACAACAAACTGGGGGACACGGGGAGATTATATGTGGCTAAGATAAAAATCTGCACAAGTGTTATGAAAGCAACAGAACGACGTTCACTCCAGTACAGAGCAATTTTCTTACAAGGAAAACAAACACACAAAACCAATAGTAGCTGTGTGTATTTTAAAATCTAAATTTCAAAATTATTTTAATGAAGAACAAAACTGTTTTAAGCAGGGATCATTAGATAATACTGCCACTAAAGCCAGAAAAAAAACACTCCCAAAATCAAACTTTATCTAGTCCTTATTTTCCCTTACTAAATGGAAATGAAAAATTTGCCAAAATGGCATACAAAGTCATTAAAATTACTGTATCATTAAACACTGAGAACCATGAGATGTTAATGAAATTTTATGCTCAATTAGCAGATTACAACTGCACTCTTCGTATTTTAAAAATGTCAGTGCATAAAATGTCAAAGTTTTTATATGTAGAAACTATATGTGTACTGCAAGATGAAAATGTTATAAGCTAGAAGAAACAATTATTTTCTGGATAAAGAGCTTGAGACAATAATGCTGTGGGAAATAGGTCTGCACAAATCTAAAAGGTTCCCAATAATGTTGAATAAGGTTTATTAGATACATTTAAAATTCCTGATTTCTAATTATTTTTAAAAATTACAGAAGAAATTTAGACATAAAAATCTACTTTGAAGCAACATCTAAATTGCTTCACTATGCAGCGTCTTAATTTTTAAAAAAAGCAAAAATAACCGAGAGTTGGCTATAGAGATTATATATGAAAACAAAGATAAAATTATCATATAGTTTGGATGAGAGTAGTCTGATTTACAATTTTTCTTAAATAACCTGATCAAAGAACAGGATAAACATAGCAATGTCTGTTTTTTGAAGTATTCAAAGCTCAAAGTACCTTTTTACAGTTGGAACAAAGAAAATGATAAAATCTAACCCTTCACTAGAAAGTTTCTACTAAACACACTTAAGAACACCCATTCTTATTTCTACAGAAACCCAAACCTTTCAGGTGACCGTGATCTTGTTCGTCTTTTTTTGCGATCACCAGATGAAGATCTAGAACGACTTCTCTTTCTGTTCCTCTCAGGAGAAGATGACGAACTTGAATAAGATCTTTTTCGTGGGGAAGAAGAGCCCCTTTGGGACCTGGAGCTGGATCTTCATTAATTGAGAAACAAATCAAACATTTCATTAAATGAAGAAATAAAGAAGCCTGCTTTGTTTAACAGTAGCTCCAAAAGTATTAAAATGGGATATATAACATCTATGAAAGTTTTATATAGAGTACTTACTGCTTATTCAACAGAAGACTTCTGGTTCAATCATGAAACATTCTACTTAATTATTTTCATTTTACCTTATAAAAATTTTAATTTTTCCATGTGCAAGCAAAAATCAGCTTTAAATGTATTAAAATAAAATTGTAATCATTTTTAAAATGAAGAACTTTACGTTTAGAAAATCCATTCTCCCACTTTGGGTAAAAAATATCTCTTACATAAACCTTCTTGAAGAAAATAAATATAATTCCATGTAAAATTATATAAATCATTACTTAAATTACTACTGTTTAAAGAAGGAACAAGAGAAAAAATAAACTGGACTAAACTATTACACAAAGGAAAAAACCAGCAACTTCAAAATTTTATAATACTTATTTTTTTATGAAGGATCACTATCCACGAAATATGAAGTGTTGACATTCACATGTTTTAGAAAGAAATAAATAGTGCAAATGCAAATTTTTTCTTCTTCAATTATAAATTTTAGTTGAAGGAATTTAGCTCAAACTTCCCAAAAAATTCACCTTTGGGCTTAAAACAAAATCAGAAAGCCCAAAAGGAGAATTCTTTGGAAAGTTATAAGCAATAAGAAAGTTTTTAGAAAGAGTATGAAGACTCTTCTGTAAACCAAAATTACAGTGCTTCCCAAAGGAAAACTACAATTTAAGGATCTTCATCTAAGAAGCACTAAAATAAACTGATTAAAACACTGGTAATATATCAATAACCTTATAAGCCATTTAAAAAAAACACAAAACAACAAAACCCTACTAGCTTACTACAAGGATGAATAGCACTCCTTTCTCCTAATGTTCATTTTAACACTATAGATTTAGTAAGTCTGTTACAGAAGGAATTGTGTGCCTCTCCAAAATATGTGCTGTGAAATCAAACCTCTAACGTGGTTTCAATTTCATTTGGGATTCTTTTTTATGTTAATTGGATAGGATTAAGAGTATTCTTAAAAATGAATCTCATTTAAGATATAAAACAGATTAAAACAAACTGAAAAGCAAAGATGGAAAGAACACATGAACATTTCTCAGCAGAAGCCAATGGACAGACCTTGCCCTATAGTTTACAGACAAAAAGCTAGAACTGGCTCCTTTGATCTCCTGTGACAAAATAATTTGTTAAAGCTATCCGCTTGTATTTTTCCATTATAGTAGCACTAAACAGAATTTTGTACAAGTGGGAGTGTTAACAAATAGAGTGTCAATGCAACATTGAACTAGGTAGAGGTTAGAAGTTTCAACAGGCTAAATAGTAGAAGCCTATACTGAATTGAAGAGACTGTTAAAAGAATTACAGATATCAAAGGCAATTCTGGCGAGGGTTCAAAAGGAAGTGGAGAGAGCTAACACTTTGTGTCTCAGAAAAAAAATGGCTAGAACAACAGAATATTGGCAGGGATATGAACTTTAATAGTATTCTGGTGATGTTTTAAAAGAAATTAATAAACATGCAATTGAGTAAGGAATGACGATGATTTTGCTGCAGTGTCTGAATTATGTTTAAATGTTTGGTGGAAGATAAAGTTTTTAAGTGATGAATTTGGGTACCTGGCTGAAGAGATTTCTAAGCAAGCTGTTAAAGGGTCACGTGGCTGCTTATATTTAAATGTAAGGGGAAACAGAGACTTAAAATTGAGCTGTGTAAAATCAAGACATAAAAAGATTTGGAAAATTCCACTGTACCAAGTAGAGACTCCTAGAAATTTCACCATGTAGGACACCACAAATAATAATAATTATTATTATCATTATTGAAACCAAGCCAATTTTTTTTTTAAGACTAGACTTAGACATAGTAGCAAACACATCAGCCAATACTGAAGGGGACAGAGAAAGTATGAAAGAAAAAATGCTGCCTATCTGCTTTTTTGAATTCTACAGGTTGGAAATAGCCAAAGAAGAGATGTTTCTTGTCATCTAAGAATCACAATATCCCTCAAATAGGTGGGTCTCAAAGGATAGGAGTCCAGGGTTTCTCAGGCATGGAAGGACAGAGCTCCCAGATTTCAAATTTCCAAGTCAGAACTTCACCAATTGGGTTTTTTGCATACGAAGCTACCATTTCCATTTAGCCCAGAGAATTGCTATTAAAATTGAGGCAGTGTGATTGTTATGCCCAAGAGCCATAAGATTAAGATTATGGTCAGCTGGAGCTGAAGAGCCAGAGTTCATTTGCACATAAACCAAGCAAAAAGCTAGTGCCAGCCAAAGTCAAAGATTTTCTAGCCAGAATTTAAGGCTCATTCAAAAGTGTGGACAGCTAAACCACTGCCTAGATAGTCTTTTAAAAAAAGAGGATTAAAAAAAAAATAAATAAAATAAAAAAAGAGGATTATTTTCAAGTTTTGAGGGCTGAAGTGAATGGTTCTGTTGACTTGCTGACCAGCTTGGGAACTTTCTCTTCAATCTCTTTTAGGCTTCCTTGTACTGGTTCCACTATTAACTTTGCAAACAGTTAACTTGTAACCTAGATTTCACACATGAAGAGGAATTTTGACAAGGATGGAATACAACTCAAGTCTCACTCATATCTGATTCAGATGTTTGAGAAGATAAGATTTTGAAACTGGAGTGGATTTAAGACTTTTGGAATGTGATGGGGTAAATGTGTTTTTCCTTTGCCAAGGATAAAAATTTTGGGGGAGGGGTAGAATGCTATGGACAGAATTGTGTCTACTCAAAACATGTAAATCTTAACTTCTGTGGCAGTAGTTACAGGGATTTTTTTGAAATTAAGTTATTTTTGTTATCTTAATGACAGGATCAGTGTAGGATATGTCTTTAAATCATTATCTTTAGAGATTAGCATCAGGATTGGAGAAAGGCTCATCAACAATCTACTTGAGCATGACTCAATCCTGCTGACCAAAACTGAGGACCTGAAGTGCCTGCTACAGAGGATCAAGGATTACAACCTTCAATACAGATTATGTCCAAACATCAAGGAAACAAAAATCCTCATCATGGGACCAACAGGGAACATCATAGCACATAGAGAAGACTTAAATTGTCAGTTATCACAGTCAACACCCTTGAAATCAGCACTCAGGGAGACATGCAACGTTGGGAAAGCTATCAGGGCACTCTATAAAATCCTGAGACACATTGTCAGTTTTAAAGACTAAAGTAAAAAAAAAAAAACAAAAAAAGACTAAAGTTTGCCTAATTCAAGCCAGTGTTTCCAATCACATGCTATGTATGCAATGAGAGATAGATAAGGATGACAGAAGAATCAATGCATTTGAGTTGTCATATTGGATAAAACGGAATTTCCAAACAGCTGTGTCCCAGAAAGAGCAACAAGAATGTTCCTTGGAAGCAAAGCAAGTACTGTCTCACATGCTTTGGACACATTATTAGAAGCTAGTCCTTGGAAAGGGACATCATGCTTGGAAAAGTGGAAGGGAAGACCCTCGGCAAGATGGACAGATACAGTGTCCGTAGCACTGGACTCAAATGTGGCAAGGATGGTGCAGGATAGGACAGAGTTCAAGATCTGTTACTCATAGGGTCTCTATTAGTCATACTCAATTTGATGGCACTTAACAACCTTAGAGATGTAAGACATTAATCAAGCATGCTCAAGAAGCAGAGATGGAGAAGCCACATGATTGTCCAAGAACAAAAACTCTAAATGATAATGACATCTCCTTTGAATACAGATAGGTCTTCCTGTATATACAGCACACTTTATTCAGACTTCTGGCCTCCTAAATTGAGAATACTGTTAAAGCAATCCACTTGTAGTAATTTTGTTATACTAAATAACTGGACAGTCAGTAAAAAATATTTTTACCAAAACACTGATAAATTTCAGTGTGAATGTCCACAAGTGGAATAAATGTCTTTAGCAGGTCATCAATATATTAACTTAAAAACAAAGTCATTATTTTTTTTAAGCCTAGAAATATAAAACCAGTGTTCAATTTTCTTTACAAATTATACTTGTCTTTATGGGTCTGACTAAAGTGTGCTAAAAGCACAATAGTTGATCATTTATCTGGTATCCAAAAGGGTATTTTGAACTGGGAGTCTGCTCCTCGGTAGAAAAGGCCAGGCCATCTAATATCATAGATTACAGCCTACAGAGCAGTTCTACTCTGTCAGAGTCTGAATTAGCTTACTACAACTGTAGTTGTTAGGCATTAAGTTCTGACTCGTTAATCAGATCTGACTTTGACAAGCACTGTGGCAATTGGACAATTAAAACAGACATTCGGATGGCGGGGAAGAACAACAAATTGGGGAGGAGGGTAGAGAAAATGGTGCAGTAATGAAGGAATGAAAACCCAAAATCCCTGTAAATGTTCATTAAAACTAATAAAATTTAATAAAAAAAAAAAAAAAGTTCTGACTTGTAACCCAGTGACAGAATCAATCCATCTCATCGAGGATCTTCCTCTCCTGCACTGTAAACCTTATGTACAAGGCAAATAAAACACTACCTGGTTTTGTGCCACAGATCTGACTAAATGTAAATGGAAAGCTGACAATAATGCTACTTAAGACAATTTCCTACACTAGAAAAACTCTCATTATTTGATTCAGGTTGTGGAATTAGATAGGGATATCGGTTTTCCCTATAATGCTCATAACATTCTATGAAAACTAAAAAAGAGAAAATGTGTAGAGTTACCCCAGAAGTTTTACTGCTATAAATGCCAAAATTGTTTATATTATATGTATTGAAATAACTGCCCTACAAAATAAAATTTACTTTAAGGCAGTGTTTTACTTCCATTGAACAGATTTTATATTTGCATATCTAATTTTATTTCAATTACTTTTACAAACATAACACTTATATAGTTGGAGTTGGCTCCATCTTCTTATTTTATCACATCTTAAAGCAAAATAACAAACCTTGCATAATCCAAAATAGTCACCATAATTCAATCATGGGAATGTCTTGGAACACTGACTGCTTGGCAATGGAAACATATCATGGTGAGAAAATTAAGCCGAGGCAAGTGAAAACTGACAAGTAGAAGCAAAATAAGGAGGTAGGGGAAAGCAGCAACACCTTTTGCAGCCTTTAAATACTTTTTCTCTCTGCTTTGCAGAGATGCTACCTCATTCACCTTGATTTCGACCCACGAGATCTCGAATGTTCTCTGGAACTGGAACGAGATCTTGACTGCGAACTGGAAGAACTTCTTGAACGGGACCTGGAACAACATGGAAGGATTTTTTTTTTCCCCCAAGACCACTTAACTGAACTTTGTGATACGAACTCTGAAAGAAAGATGTGCATTAGAGCTCACTTTCAAGTTAAAAAAAAAATACTATATATATATATATATATTCTCAAGCATTCAAATATTTCCTTTTCAATATGTAAGACAGGCCAAGGTGATTTAAAAAGGAATCAATGATCACTTTCTATGCTGGAATTTCACTGAATATTACTGAACACTGAAAAAAAAAAGTGCTTACCTTTACCACCTTAGAAGAATGTGGAATGTTTTCTATTCACAATTAATAATTTTAAGTCACTCTTGTCTAATATATCCAGAAAAGTAGAAATGTTAAAATTTAAATTCTCTGAAAATTATCTCTAGAAACCCCTTCTGCATCCTTGTTTCTAGCTAGCATCAAACTTATGATAATGATATATGTATTTGACCACTATGATTTTCTTCCTTCAAATCTTAAAGAATTAATGGAGAAAAACATTAAAATCCCAAGACTGTTTTAGATAATTATTTTTAAGAATATAAGCAAAGAACATTTGGTTCACGCAGTCTTTAAAAAAAAATACCCCAAATTATGAAATAAAATACTTTAACCTAATCACTTTTAATGTGTTCCTTAAAATAATTACATATTTACATTAAAAATAGTTCCTTGAAGAAAAAGTTTTATTTTAAAGCTAACAATTTATAAATATTCAATAATTATCTCTAGGAATTCAGTTTATGTTTCATTACTAAAAGTCATTAAAATTCATTTCCCATTAGTAGGGCTTATTCCAATATTTACTGTTTATTTCAGACATTGCTTTGCCTGTTTTACTTTGCTGACTATAAAGTAAAAAGCTTTCATTATTAAAAACTTTTCAAAACTTAAGAATATTCAAGTACAATACCAATTTAAATCTTAGATTTATCCCTGAACATTACAACACTTATTAGTTAATAGAACTAAGAGGGCTGAATTTGCTCTTTGAGAATACGGACATGAAAGTAAATTAAGAACATTTAAAAATAAACAATTTCACTAATGCTTCAAAAATCTCTATTACTAGCTTTTATGAAAAGTGAACACACAAAATCGTCACTTTATTTACTTAACAAGTACCAAATTAAGACTTTGGAAAGAATAGTATTATTCCATGTAATAGTTTAACTGAACTTTTGTAGTCTATTTTATAAAAGACTTGGTGCTAAAATGGACTAAAGAAATTTCTTATTAAAATTTCCATGTCTGAAAATACTGGACAGTAACATCATGGTACTAAATGAAAAAATTAACTCCTAAAAGGTGACTTGAATGAAATCTTTAACATAAAAAGGACAACTTATTCAGTCAAGAAAAAAATTGATAAAGAAGTTAGATACTGACATTTTGACAGTTGTTACCCTTGACCTGTACCCGTTTACCTGGACCTAGACCTTGAACTTGAGGGGGAGGATGAGCGTGATGAAGATCGTGAATGTGAAGATCGAGACTTTGAGCGACTTCGTCTACTGGATTTCTTTTTATTACTATCTTCTTCTTCACTGGCATCAAGATTATATTTTGAGAGATCAGCATCATCTTCATCCTCATCCTAACAATAAATAAAAATATTTAAATAATTACAGATTATATTAATGGTCAAGAACAGTTCTACAAGGAGAAACCACCAATGCATCTACTGTCAATATTTTGTAATCCATGATAGAAATAAAAGAGTATGATTTATTAGCCTATATTTGAATAAATTTACAAATAGGAAAATGATAAAGGGGAAAGAAATCCATTCCAATTCTCCTTAAAAATCCATTTCCATTAGTCTTAGTTGGGATTTTAGGACTTTCAGTTTTAATCTTATATTATAATGACCACTTATTTTGTCTCTGCAACTCTGGAAATCTACTTTGCCTCTCTAATGTCATCTTAGGTATTGCTTAGGCATTAATTCTTATAGACATATTGCATTGGAAAAGTCATCTGTCAGGAACCTCTCCAAAGTACTGAGAAGCAATGATGTTAGTTTGAAGACTTAAGAACATGTGATTCAGGCCATGGTCCTTTTAATAACTTGTTATGCATTTGAGAGCTGGATAGTAAGTAAGAATGACTGATGCTTTTGAGCTGTCGTATTGGAGAACAGTACTGAATGGACTCCAAAAACCCAAACTGGTGTTATCTTGGAGAAAGCACAGGCAGAGTGCTCCTTAGAGGCAAGGATGGCAAAGCTTCACCTCACATACTTTGGGCATGTTACTTCCTAGAAGGGGCTATTCCTTAGAAAAGGACATCACATTAGGAAAGGTGAAAAGTCAACAAAAAAGAGCACAACTTAACAAGATGGACTGACACAGTTACCACGTCTATGAGTTCAAGTATGTCAGCAATGATGATAACTGGGCGGTCTAGGACAAGATTCAAATACGACGTTGTACTTGACTCATGGCTACTTAACAATCTCATCTTAATACACTGTGTCAGGTAATACATTATCTTAAAACATTAAGTTAAAATGCAACACCTTTTAACTTAAAAATTTTTCTAATCATCAATATAGATTCATTTAGTTACATGTTAGCTAGATTACACTTAACAGACACATAGTTCCCTTACCATGAATATACATTTATCATAAATTCTAAAGCATGCTCCCAAAGAACTAAGACCTACTAAAGTGGCTATTGTCTCCCTTTGCTTTCATATTAAATTCCACCTGATTTCTTAAATATTAATGGAAAATTCTCTACTTCCTATTTCTGTCCATACTGATTTCAATTAATTGGTTGCAACATTACATGTGAAAACATAACTGTACTCCACAGGCTTTGTTCAACAGCCAATTTTTTCCAAAATGGATATTTAGCACTTTCTTCTAGATCACCTCCAGATGGACTAAAACCTCCAAACTTTGTTATTAGCTGAAACTGTATTACCACTCAGGAATTCTGTTATCTAGTTATTCCACTAAAATCACATAACTTTTGAAATTACGGTATACATATGTCTTCGGGATATTTATTGCTAAGAAGCCATCTTGTTAATTTCTTTCTCCACTCTTAAGCTCCATTAAGAGAAAGGACATTTTGTCTTGGCCACTATTCTAAGAATCAAAAGTGTTTGGCAAAGAACTCTGGCACTTTTATGAGAATATTGTTACTAGGTGTCATCAAGTCAAGCAAGATTTTTTTTTATATTTTATTAATTATAATTAACATTTACAGAGATACTGGATTTCCATTTATTCATTGTTGCACTTTTCTTCCTGCCCACTCCTCTCCTCCCCCAGTTCACTCTTCTCTTTAAAAAGTAAAATTCCTTCACTGGTTTACAATCTTCCCCCCAACCTCGCCCCAAGTACACACCATTATGCAACCTTCATTCTGTACTCTTGTGACAACCCTAATACCCTATGAGGTATATTCCCAGTAGTGGAATTGCTGGGTCGAATGGTATCTCTAGTTGCAACTTTTTGAGAAAGCACCACACTGCCTTCCACAGTGGTTGCACCATTTTAACACTTCCACCAACAGTGAATAAGGGTTCCAGTTTCTCCACAACCTTGCCAGCATTTGTTACTTGCTGTTCTGTTAAATTTTGCTGTTCTCACTGGGATGAGATGTTATCTCATAGTTGTTTTGATTTGCATCTCTCTTAGAGCTAGAGATTTTGAACATTTCTTCATGTGCTTGTTAGCCATCTGAATGTATTCTTTGGTGAAGTGTCTGTTCATATCCTGTGCCCATTTTTCTATTGGATTATTTATCTTTATCTTGTTGTGGTGCTCAAGTATTTTATAAATTCTAGATATAAGTTTGTTATTTGACATGTCATTACCAAGTATTTTTTCCCAGTTTGTGGCTTCCCTTTTTACCCTGTTGGAGAAATTTTTGGATGTGCATAGGGATTTGATTCTTAGAAGGTCCCATTCATCTATTTTATCTTCTCCTGGTTGTAGATTTTTCAGGATACTTGGAAGACTGTTTATGTTGTGGATTAGGACTACGAGACTTCTTCCAAGCTTCTCTTTAATGAAGTTTACAGTCCTAAGTTTTAGTCCTAGATCCATGATCCACCTTGAGTTGGTTTTTGTATATGGAGTGAGGTGTGGATCTTGCTTGAGTCTTTTGCAGTTATTTTTCCAATTCTGCTAACACTATTTGTTTAAAAGGCTGTCGTTTTCCCACTTACTGATTTCATCACCTTGACCAAAATCAGCTGACCATAAGTAGATGAGCTGATTTCCGGGTGCTCAATTCTATTCCATTGATCTATGTGTCTGTCACTGTACCAGTGCCATGCTGTCTTAACCACCACAGCAGTGTAATAGGATCAAGTCAAGTAAAATTAAAGTACCCCTATGAACACTTTTCTATCCTGTGCCATCCTCTTCATTTCTGACATACTTGAGTGCATTGCCACAGTCACTGTCATTCCATCTTTTAAGGTCTTCCTGAGAATGAATGTAAATACCTTCACAAAGGATCAAAGACAGTAAATAACATTTAAATGCTGCATTGTAATTAAAGTAAAACAAAGAGAACTGTTTACCTCATCTAATTTATATTTAGAAAGATCTTCATCCTCATCCTCTTCTTCTCCCTCTGATTCCTTATCTTCAACTTCCTTTAAAATAGATGCAGGACCAACTGCTTTCCCTCTGTATTTTTTCTTTTTACGTCCAAACTAAGAAACAAAATTTTCGTAACATTAATGTACCACTTAAACTTGCAAATTAAGACTCAAATTGTACTTACAAAAATAAAAAGCATTAAAAATTTTTCTTTGCATTAAGATAATGTCTGTTGCTTTCCTAATTTGTAAATAAGGAACACTCTCAAAGCTTACCTCATCATATTCACCATCTGATTCTTCTCTTTCTATGTACTCAACATTTTCTCTTTCATTAAAACCACCACCATATCCTAAAAAAAAAAAGTGATTCTATGATAGTTATTTAAACAACAAAAGCATTATGTCCAACTCAACTCCAAGCAAGGGAAGAAAATCTTCTAATGATAGCTGCCTAGACATCTAGTAAGTTACTGGTATTTAAAAGAGCACATTAAAAAAATTCACTGTAGAAAAACTTATTAGCACTGGAGAAATTCTGGTTTGATGCTTGACTGATAACCTCAAGGTCTAAAAGTACTCTAAGATAAAGATGAGATAGTATGCTTGTGTAAAAATATAGACTTAGAAGCCCTGTGGCTTCAAATATTTAATGTGAGTCAGGATTGATGACTGTAGTTGTTTGAGTTTTCTTTATTTTGTATATGCATTTAAAAATCACTGATGTTCTCTGAATAGTCTGCAAATGTCTAAGTTAAAGAATATCCTATAAAAAGTAATTAAGATTAAGTAATTATTCTTTCACATCACATCTACAATCTAACACTGGATCCAAAGAGAAACTGGAATAAAGTTAAGAATACTCTATAAAAAGTAATCAAGATTAAGTCATTATTATTTCATGTCACACAACCTACAGTCTAACACGGGATCCAAAGAGAAATTGGAATAAAGGTAAGATAAGAGAGATCTTGAAACATTATCCCACTGAATAAATGTAAGTGTGAGGTTAATATAGTAAATGCCAGCAGTACCAGAATAAGACAAATGATTTATGGCCAGCAAAATATTAAGTGAATGGTGTACATAAATTCTCTTAGTGTCTGTGAATAGCTAATTAAAAGCTATATATGTTGTTGTTGTTGTTGCTATGTGCCGTCAAGTCACTTGCGACTCATAGCGACCCTATGTACAACAGCTTTAAACTCTGCTCTGTCCTGTGCCAATCTCGTTGTCTCCGACACACTCATCCCGATTGCCCAAGTCACCTCCACCCTTCCAAGCATGTCCTTCTCCCCTTACAACATGACCAAAGTATGTCACACGAAGCCTCAGAATCCTTGCCCCGAAGGAGCAGCCAGGTTTAACCCTCTCCAGGATAAATCTGTTTGTTTTCTTAGCGTTCGTTCCATGGCACACTCAGCCGACTTCTCCAACACCAAAGCTCAAAAGCATCAATTCTCCTTCTGTCCTCCTTGGTCATTGTCCAGCTCTCTGACACGTAACAAGTGATTGCAAAGACCATGGCCTGTACCAGCCGCACCTTAGTCTCCAGAGACACACCGTTGCTCTTGAGTACTTTAGAGAGGTCTCTAACAGCAGACTTTCACATCGCAATACGTCTTTTAATATCCTGGCTGCTGGTGCCCAGAATGTTGACTGTGGAGCCAAGCAGACTAAAGCTGTGAACAATCTCAATCTCAATCTCTTCACCATCCATCCTGATGCTGCCAAATGATCCAGTGGTGAGAATCTTTTGTCTTCTTGGCATTGAGCCTCAATACATATTGAAGGCTGCAGTCCTTGACCCTCTGAAGCAAGCGCTTCAGGTCCTCCTCAGTTTCAGCAAGCAGGGTTGTGTCATTTGCATAACGCAGATTGTTGATAGATCTTTCACCAATCCTGATGCCGCACTTCTCCTCATAGAGCCCAGCCTCCCAGATGATCTGTTCTGCAAACAGGTTGAAAAGGTATGGAGACAGGACACAACCCTGGCGTATGCTCTTCCCAATTTTGAACCAGGCAGTGTTTCCTTGCTCTGTTCTGACAACTGCCTCTTGGTCCAAGTGTAAGTTTCGCCTTAGCATGATCAAGTGTTCTGGGATTCCCATTCTTCTCATAGTCATCCCCAGTTTGTTATGGTCCACACAGTCAAACGCCTTTGCATAATCAATGAAACACAGATACACATTCCTCTGGTATTCGCTGCTTTCAGCTAAGATCCATCTGACATCAGCTACAATATCCCTAGTACTACGACCCCTTCTAAACCCAGCCTGGACTTCTGGCAGTTTTTGGATAATCTTCAGCAGAATCTTGCCTGCATGTGAAATCAACAATATTGTTCTATAGTTTCCAAACTCTGTTGGGTCACCTTTCTTTGGAATGGGAACAAATATAGATAAAAGATTTTTTTGTCTCAGAAGACTATGTAAGGTGATAAAGAAAGGTCAGTTAAGCATCATCATCATAGGATGACTGAATGAAGGTTGTGACAACAAATGGGGTGGAGAGAGAGGATGTATATAACAAGTACCTCAAAGAACTAAGATACCATCCTCATCACTTCCTAAAAATTAGATTAAGTGGGCTGGGACTTGAGATCTGAAAAACTATCTAGAGCCCACTAAGCCATAACAGTGTCACAAGGTTAGTTTTTTTTTTTTTTTTAAAAGGAGCAATAAAAGTAGAATTATCAGCTAAGTTCCCGGGATCACAAAAATCAAACAGAGACAGTACAGATAGTTAACATGAAAGAATTAAGGTTTCCGGCGCTGGCTGAAAATCGCCTGTGACTTCATCCATAGCCACTGGTGAGAGTCAGCGTCCAGAGCCATCAGGGGCTTTAAGCTCGTTGCCCACTGCTGTGGTGTGGACAGCTGAAACCCAGGCCCCGACAGGCACTTGGGGGTGGGGGGGAACACCCAGACTCTACTTCATGCTCTGCTGGAGAAGGAGGGGCAGTCTCCTGTACCA
>NW_006399940.1:5211731-5223171 GCF_000299155.1 Elephantulus edwardii | reverse complement strand
TATGTTTTTCCCAATAAAAAAAAACTTAAAAAAAAAAAAGAATTAAGGTTTTAAAGAAAGATTATACCTAGAAAGAAGCCTTAGGTTAAGAGTAATATACAATTAAGGTTTGAGGTATTCAGCTGTGGTTGGGCTAAACACTCACTAACAATGGGAAACTGAATTATATTAAGTTAATATTTTCACCTCACCTTTCATAACAGTCAGAGGTAAGCTTTGGCATTCTTTAAGCCAAAGGTTTCCAAAAACATCAGTTTGAAAAGTACCAGCATTCCACAAAAATCTTCAATAATTCTTTGGAATCAGTATTTTTTAAAAGCTACTCAATTAGTATTAATGGACATTAAAGTTTTCCCCATCCTAAAGAAATAAATTCTATGTAAAATAAAAAAGATAAGCTAGAACCTTCATCTTTTACGTAACACTGACATAATTATCAATTCAGTGTTTATTTCTATTATAATAATTTTCTTCAATATAACTGTATCTTACCTGTTCTTTCTTCTAACTTAGCATATTTTGGAGTATTGCACATGTTACATTCTGATCTTCTAGCCCAGTTCACATTACTGCAACTTTAAAAGGAAAAATATCAAATTAGTTACCTGTAGTACAAAACAGGAAAATACTAAATGTTAACTGTCTACAAAGCTGAAATAAAAATTTTAAAAAGAATACTGGACTTTTTATGTTATAATAGAGAAGTACTTGGCTGCTAAAGCCAAAAAAAAAAAAAAAAAGGGTGAGTATTAAAATCCACTCATTAGCTCTTTAGGAAAAAAAGATGTGGTGATCCACTTCTATAAAGATTAAAACCTAGAAAACCCTTTATGGCAGTTCTATTGCCACAAGATGACACTATGAAATAAAGTCAGGAGCACCTAACAACAAAATGAAAGACTACCATGGAGGAAAGTGATACTGCATGGAAAGAAATGCACACTGGCCTAGACAGTCTTTGGTTTCCGAGTCTATAAATCTTTACAGAAGACTGTTTATTTTCTCCTTTGGAGTGGTTGGTGGATTCTAACTGCTGAACTTTTCTCCTAACAGTCTAACACAAAACACTCTACACATCACCACGGAGAAAAAGAATTTTAAATGAAAAGTTTTACAAATTTCCCAGTTTATCTCAAATAAGAGTTAAAAGTTATACCCTCTAAATAATGTTAATATTATTTAGCAATTAGTTTAAGCACTGAACTTCACAATGTACCAAATCCACACTCCCTAAAACTATTGCTAGAAAAATCTACAGGATCAGAAAGGTGAGATCCCTATGTGATTCCATTTTCTTTCATTTAAAGGAGCCTTGAAAGTGCTAGATCAAGTGCCTGAGTGGTAACCCAAAGGCTGGTCATTTAAATCCATGAGTAATTAGATTTAGTGGTCTGCATCCATAAAGGCAGCAGCTTTGAAAACTATGGGGAAGTTCTACTATGTTCCGTAGGGCCACAAAGAATCCCTCAAAAGTAACAAGTCTCTTTTATGTATGTGATTTATCTGTGCAGCAGAAAAGTTAGAACCGGGAAATTATTACAGACTTAATGCCAATTTAAAAATTAAAAATATCAGAAAAACTAATTAGAAGACATTTATAAAAACTAAGTTATGATCTGAAAATGACTTTGAAGACATGCACAATGACAGGTAAAATTTTTTGTGAGATTTTTTTTTCCAGTAAATAAAAAGCAGTCCTCAGTACTTTTAAATAACCCTTTTTTTTTTTTTGGCCACTTGTTCACTTTAAGTACTTCCTCACTGGAACAAAAAAAGGAAAAAAAAATAATCCATTGTGGCAACAAATATTTCTAGCTAAAAAATTTAGAAAAATTTGTAACATTAAAATATCAGATACAGATTAAGTATCAATTAACAAACATCTTTAATTTAAAGGTTACTTTTGTTTGACCATGTGACTAATAAGAGTTGAAGCTATTTGACAAGTAGTGATTGGACAAATTATGGAAAACAGAGTTGACAATAATTTGGAAGACATACGTTTTACACTGCCAATCATTAGCACTAAATAAGCCTCGGCTTTTTTCTGCCAGTGTCTTTCCTATTTCAGTGCCCCCAGCTTTCATCATCTTGGCTTCAGTTGTTTTCTCTGAAAATAAAAATATAATGTAATATGAATCTGGTAAAATAAAGTATCTGTATATATAATCTTAATAGAATACATTAAATACTTACCCCGTCCACATCGATTGCAGCTGGTTCTTCTAGCAAAGTTTACATTTCCACATCTGAAAATAAAGTAAAAAAGCATTTACAGGATTTTAATACATTCTTGTGATATATCTAGAATACAAAACTTTTAAGCTCTACCTCAATCATATTAACGACAACAAAAATTTCAGTTTTGTGAAAGAAAAAAAATAGAACTACTAGTCTCAAAATACTACAATATTAAGATTTAAAATCTCCAAAAGTTCCCTAGAGGGTACACAATTAGGTGATTTTGACTCAATGGCAATGAGTAAGAGAACAACATGAATGGAGTGAGTAACGCCTCCATGACCCTCATTTGTTGATGTGGTATGAGCTTAAAAGAGAAGAAATTGCAACTATCTTTTAATAATTGGAATGTGGAATGTACAGTATGAATTGAGAAAAAATTTCAAGTTGTCAAAAATTAAATGGGACACATAAAGTTTAATATCCTAAGCATATGCTCAGGTTGAAAGGAGACCAGTCCTTGGAGGGGGATATCATGCTTGATAGAGGGAAAGCACGAGAGGAAGACCCAGGATGAGATGGATTGACTCAGTGAGTGGGATAACAGGGGTAGGAGTGTCAGAGACCATGAAGTTGGCTTATGAAAGAGCAGGCCTTAGGGCTGCTGCACCTATGAGTTGCAGGCGACACGAGGGCACATATTATCATCATCATCCTAGGCATTAATGAACTGAAATGGACTATCAGTAATTCTGAACTGAGGACATGCATATGGTATATGATGACACGAAAGAGATAAATTGAAGTGCAAATGCATCACAATTACTGTCAAAAAACTTCAAGTACAACACTATCAACCATTCATTTTATCTACAAGGAAAACCAATAAAGTAACTATTATTCAAAGCAATCATATTTTAAGTATACTGCACTGTATCAACTCCTTTGATGCAGTGGACTATGGATATTAAATACCACTTTATCATTATGGGCTTTGACTTTTACCAACTTAGAAAGCAGCAGACAGTGCATAGCAGCAGCAGCAAAGGTGGTGGAAAATCAGAGACCAATGCGAGATAAGAGTTGAACTGAAAACTGCTACTCCATGAAGGCAGTGCCAGGGCTTTCGTCCAAGCCTGTTGGAGGACAAGTGAATGTGTGGGGTGCCATAACTGGCAGGATGAAGAGTTTTGTAACACTGGCTCAAATTCAAAAATCTGAATGAAGGTCAGAGAACCAGCAAGCATGCCTAAGCTGTCCTGACTGAAAAACTATGCTGTTACATGCTAAGCTCTCTAGTTACTTAGTGGTTCCTTGGTAGAAAGACAGGCAAAGTCATAATGTAATTCAGTCTTGGAAACTCTGGAGGAGGGTCAGTTAAGAGTTGGTTGTGATCACCATATGGCAGTGGAGTCTCACATACTTTGGGCAGCTATTAGGAGGATTTAGTCCTTGGAAAAGGACATCATGCTTGGAAAGGTGGACAGTCAGCAAAGAAGAGGAAGATCCTCAATGAGATGAACTGACACAGGATAGGGTTCAGATCCATTGTTCTTAGGGTTATTATGAGCCATAGTCAATTCGACTGGTACTTGAGTATGCAAATTCTGTGTGCCCACTACCATGTGTTACTGGACCCAGCAGCAGAGTAGCAAGAGCTCTGGAAGGGATGGCTGGTTTTATAATTGATAGAAGATGATGCACAGATAGAGGCATGATTGACCTCGTGAGAACTGGTTGTGCTGCTGAGGTTAAAGAAAGGGATTCTTCCCCCTGTGGAGGCAGTGGAGATCAGATATGGTCATTCCAAGGCCAATCACACTGTTTTTACAACCACTAATGTGGCTTAGTTTTAAGCAGCTGTGCTAACAACCCTAACGCACACAGTTCAAACACACCAACCAACTGCATTGCAGGACAAAGATGGGAAATCATCTCTCGTGTGATTTACTGCCTCTGAAAACCCACTAGAGCCATGAATCCGTTCTGACTCAACAGTATGCGACAATAACACCAAAGATGAAGAAACTGAAGGTTTTTAAAAACCAATTTCTCAAGTTGGCCAAATATGCAATTAAAGACACATTGATAATTATTGGCAATTTGAATAAAAAAGCTGGAAAAAGAGAAGGAGCAGGCTGGAAACTGCATACCAGAATTTCACAAGACCTATTAAGAACCTGTTTACTACCTTTTCTCAACAACATAAACGGTAACTCAACACATCATTTTGGACAGATGGAACACACAAAAATCAAACTGACCACATCTGTAAAAATTTACAATGAAGAAGCTTACTAACATCAGTCAGAACAAAGTCAGGCGCCAACTGCAAGAGTAGATGAATAGGCTTTTTAAAAAAACCCAAATACAAGGGCAAATTGAAGCTAAAGAAAATAAAAACAAGTCCAAGAGAGGCAAAGTACAATCTTGATCATATACCATCAAAACTGGAATGACATGTTTAACATAATGGACCAAAGATAACTTACATGCGTTAACATCAAAGATATTATACAACAAAACATCATTAAGAAGAATCGGGGGGGGGGGGGAAGGAGGGAACTCTTAAACACTGAGTAGCTAAAGAAATGATTAATGAGTGGAACAGAAAACTGTAAAAGGTGAGTTGAGAACACAGTGTTATAATGAAACGAGCAAGAAAAATGGAGCTTGAAAACCAAATGGCATTTCTAAAAGGCAAAGAATCTAAGAAAAAAACTAATATTTTAATAATAGATTCTATGAGCTGAATACTAAGGAAAACACCCCCCCAAAACCCAGAAGAATGACATCCAAAGAGGGGTTATTGTTATTGCTATGTGCCGTCAAGTCCCCTGTGACTCATGTTGACCCTATGTATGACAAAATAAAGTCATTACCAAAAAGTACTGGTTGATACTCTACTACTTGAGACAGTATCTGACTAAAAACTCATGGTATTGAAAACATTTTAGCTGCACTGAGGGCATCTTTAGAAAACAAGGCCTCAAGGTTATCAGGTGGTGTTGAATGAAGTACAACTTATAGTGACCCTGTGAACAACAGATTTGAAACCTGTCCCATCTTCATCATCGCTGATAAACTCAAGGCCATTCCTGCAGTCACTGGATTATGGCCTTCATCTCTTTTGCCACCCCCTCCACCTTTTCAGGCATGATATCCTTCTCCAAGGAATAGCCTCTCCTAGCTACGTATCTAAAGTATATGAGGCAAAGCTTTATCATCTTTGCCTCCAAGAAGCATTCTAGCTACACATTTTATGTTTGTTCTTTTAGCAGTCCATGGTATATCCAGCCCTTTTCTCCAACACCACAGTTCAGACACTGCTCCTCAGTAATTTGAAGAGGGCCCTGACAACACTTTCACAATGCAACAGGTTACCTGACTGCTGGTACCAAGGGTGCTGCTGATTAGTGATCCATGGAAGATTAAATTTTTGACAACTTCAATTATTTTCTCCAGATATAATGTTACTGCTTATCAGTCCAATGGTAAACATTTTTATCTTCTTGATTTTGAGATGCAATCCATATTGAAGGCAGTAATTAGTTATTCTGTAACAGGCATTTCACATCTTCCTTACTTTCAGCAAGCAAGACTGTGTCATCTGCATTATATATTGTGATGAGTTTTCTTCTATTCCTGACCCCACATTCTTCTTCATAGAGCTCAGTTTTGCTAATATTTTACTCAAGGTATAGACTGAAAAGATACAACCCTCACACACTCATCCTGGTTTTAAACCATACAGTGTTCTCTTGTCTGTTCAGACAAAAACTTACTGGTCTAGATATTGGTTTCATATGAGCATAACTAAATGTCCCAGGATTCCCATTCTTCTCAGTGTTAGCTATAATTTGTTACTGGAATACAGCAACCTGGTAAACTTACTGAAAGAGATCTATATTTGTGTTTGTTCCAAAGAAAGGTTATGCAAATGAATGTGTAAAATTTCTTTAATATCACATGCAAGTAAATTTGCTGAAGATAATTCTAAATCATTTCAGCAGTATATTGGCAGGGAACTGCCAGAAACAAAGATTCATAAGTGGTCAAGAAGGGATATCATTGTTGATGCCAGATAGGTGTTGGCTGAAAGCAGAGAACATCAAGATGGTTTACCTGTGCTTAACAGACCATATAATAATCAGTAAATTTTGTGATTCATAGCAAATTATTGACAACACTGCCAAGAATACGAATTCTAGAACACCTATGTTCGCATGGAATCCATACATAGCCAAAGCAGCAACTGTCTGGACAGAAAGAGATTCTGCATGGTTTAAAATAAGGAAAAATGATGAGTATTTAGACGAATTATAGTTTTTTGACATGGTTATTTAATCTGTATGCTGATCAAATAATTGAAGAAGTTGAACTATCTGATAAATCATCATGAAAAAAATCTCTTAAAACTAAAAAAGTAAAGATGACAGCTCGAGGACTAAGGTGTGCCTAAACAAAGCCAGTTATTTTTTTGGTCACCTGTGAAAGCAAGACAATAAAGATGATGCATTTGAATTATGGTGTTAGAAAATACGATGTACCATGGAATATCAGAGAAGGGAAAAAACCCCTGTGTTGGAAGAAGTATATAAAATCTTCCTTGAATGGACCATAAGACTTCATCTCAGGCACTTCTGACACAAGTTCCTACAGGAAGCGATCATCCTTGGAAAAGTAGAGAGTAAAAAGAAAGATGGAGAGGAAAAATGGAAGATGCTCTCGGCCTGGCTGACACAGTATCTCCAACAATGGGCTCAAACATAGCTAAAGAATTTGCAAGACTAAACTGTGTTTAGTTGTTAAGCTTTGCACAAAGAATTGTTATGAGTTGGAACCAACTAGAGACAGCCACGTAACATTGTAGTTTTTAATAATGTACCTGCATACCAACCAGTAAAAGAACAGTAAATACCACAGAAACAATTCTAATTTGCAGAGTCCTAACAGGACACAACAGATCAATCCTTTATGGTTTTCAAGGCTGTATACCTTTAGAGAAGCTGAATGTCTTACCCTTTACCTATTGTTCAATCCAACAACTTTCTAATTAGCAGCGGAATGCCTTAATCAAAGCATCACCAGAGCTCTTCTGAAGGAAAATTATTTAACTTGAAAAATAAAAAAAGTACTTTTAAATAGAGCATTAAAATAAAAGCTGAGAAGAATGAACATTATGCATACTATACAATGGAGTGCTATGTAAAGAACTCTAAAATGTTATTACAACCTACCACTCATAACAATGTTAATCATCTAAAACTTGTACTCCTTAGACTGCAGTTCCTTCAGGTCATCTAGTTAGGTATGTAATGGAGGACCATTTCTTTATCACACAAAACTCAAATTTTCATTTGAATTGTGAAAATATGAACAGAACCCGTCCCAATTTACAGCAACTCTACAGGACAGTTTCCAAAGAAAATCCACAGGGATTCCAAGGCTATAATCTTTAAGGTGGAGCACTTTTGTGGGGTAATCCATGTACTGAGCTGTTAAACCAAAGGTTTAAATCCATTATCTGCTCAGAGAGAGAAAAAGAGAAATCCACCATCTGCTTCCAAGAAACTCAACGCAAGATTGCTGGCATTTGGAATAAATTTTATGGCAGTGAGTCTAAATCTTTAAGGAAGCAGATTACATTTTTTCTGTAAGCTGCTGGTGGACTTCACCACTGAACCATCAGCTGAACTCACTGCTGCCAACTTGGAACCAACCCATAAGCACCTTCTATCAGATTTCTTACTGGGCTGTAATTTCTACTGAAAGATACTGCCCATCTCTTTCTAGATTACTTCTAAAAAATGATATTCTCAATGAGGAGCACTAGTGGCATAGTCTGTGAAGAGCTGCACTGCCAACACAAAAGCCACGCTTCTCTGACAGTTCAGGCAAGTAGCTCCTTCCCAGGAAATAGGGATTTACAGCCTCAGAAACGAGTTCCTATGAGTGTGTTTTGATTGGATGACATGAATAATTACTACCAGCTGCCAGGCATACATCCTTAGAATTCTGCTGCTAGCCCCAAGGTTTGGGTGTCTCCGATGGTTCCACTGGAGAAAAAAGGGTTGTCTCCTCACATTGCTACTTTACAGCCTTGGAAACACAATGAGAACTGCAGTGAGTACTTTATTACCAGTAATTATCAATTTATGAAGACTGGCAACACACTTTATGCCTATATGGTGGTTCTGTATTTATTTATTCTAAGTGGGGCGACTCTAGTGTTTATTCAAAATGTAAAAAAAACACAAAATTTTACCTCTTTACCAACAAAGGATCAAAGGGCTTTTTATATGACTGCTAATTACTAAACTAGTTTCAGCACTACCTTTCCATAAGGATACCCCTATTTGTAACGCCTTCAATAAAAGCTAACAATTTAACAGAGCAAGCTGGCTTAAGCAGCAATTATCAAAAGGCAAAGCCACTGAACACGTGCTTCTCTGCTGCAGGCATCCCTAGGCCAAACAGGCCTCTGCCTCCAGGCTCTAACTAGGTGGAAGGCTCAGTCCTTGTGAATAATGTAAATCCGTGTGCAAAAAAAAAAAAAAAAAAAAGGAAACCCCAAAAGGAGCAGTGATAGGTAAAGAACAGAAAAGTGTGGTTAAAAAACAAAACAGCAAAACACAGCCAACTCCTAAGACGCAAAGGGTCGCGTCCAAGAAAGCAAAGCTTCCCCAAAGTTCTTGGGGTGGAAAAGTCACGTGGGAGAGATCCAACACCAAACTAGCCAGGACCAGGAAGATAGATTTCCTTATGTCTGAAACCTACCCCCGGTGGGGTGGGGGTGGGTAAAAAGGTTGGCATTCTCGCTTCCAGAAAAGGGGGCTCCTGGGAGCTACAATGTCGGGAAGACGCTAGGAACATATCCCAAACAAAGACTACCAAAATGACTCGCCAGTGTGGCGATAGGACCCTCTTTCCCGCCTAAGACCCCGCAACTGGCCGCCTCAATCCGGTTTTTGGCACACGGGGAAACGAAAAGAAGAAATTCCGAGTCGATGTCAAACTGCCATGTCAAACCTCGACCCTATGCGGGAATCCTACACATACTCACTTTTTGTCAGGGCAAATCCAGTCCCCGTCACTGACTCGGAAATTCTTGGTCGACATCTTGGCCACCGCTGCCACCAGAGCCACCCGCAGCTACGTCTTCACAGGAGAAAGAGGGCCAGGGCCTTCCCTTTCGCACCCAGAGGCTGACTCTACTCTGCCTGACAACCACGCACCACAGCGGCAGGGCTTAATATGAGTGGCACCCGACCAGCGTGGAGTTTAAACGTTACTCTCCGGAGCAATATCTTGTACGACAGTTGTCTGGCCGATCGAATTTACAAACGTCTCTTCTAGGACTAAACTAACAGGCGCCTCAAGGACAGCCCTAGCGGGAGGCCTTCGTGGCACTACGAGGCTGAGAGCGCCACCTATAGGCGGGAGGACCGGAAAACATTCTTCCTACTAGGTGGGCGGGGCTAGGAAGGTGGAAGCGGAAGTGATGTGCTTTCCAGAGGCGTGGAATGTAGGGTTATTTTGCGTCTTTAGGTGGTGGGTTTAGCGTGTGTTTCGGTCTTTGAATTAATTTTTTAGAGAAGCGAGGAAGACATTTATTACCTCATAGAATGTAGTTTAGAAACCTAAGTAAACATTTGATATGGAAATCTGTTAAAAAAGGGATTTGTTGTTGTTTCTAGGTGCCCTCAAGGGAGCTCTGGTAGCTCAGTGGCAAGAAGCTGCCCTGCAATTCCAAAGGCAGGCGGCTCAAAATCCATGAGAAAAGGATGGGCAGTCTCCTTCCATACCATTAACTGCCTCTGAAAGCCCGCTAGAGGGTCAGCTGTGGGTCGATTCCAAATCAAAAGTACGCAACAAGAAAAATAACGACTCGATCCGATGAACAACAGATCTGAACTCTGGCCTATCCTGTGGCATCCTCACAATCTTTTGACACATTTGAGCCTACACTGTGTCAATCCACCTGGTCGAGGGTCTTTTCTCTCCTTTGCCTTTTCCTCATTTCCAAGCATGATTTTCCTCTCTCAGGAAATGACCTCTCCTAGCAACATGCGCAAAGTATGTGAGACAAAGCTTTCTTCGCCAGCAAGCAGCACTCTGGCTGCAGCCCATGGGACATTCAGTAGTACTCTTTTTCTCCCAACACCACAGTTCAAAGAAATCAAGTAAGGGATACACACCTAGAAACAGCAGTAATCTTAGGAGTATCGTCAAAGTTCTTGGAAATACTTACCCAATCTCATCCCCTTACTTCCTGCAGAGATTAACACTTTATTTTTCGTTTAATCCTTCCTTTTACAAAATTGTGCGCTTCTGTGTTTAATAACGTAGCCTGTAGGGAATTGCACTAACCCAAAGGCTGAAAGGCTGTGGAGGTGCGACTCCACCTGTGGCTGATCTGGAGAAAGATGGGCAGTCTCATTCCTCCCTTGCGATTTGGAAACCAGGTGGAGCGCCAGCTGTGGATCAGAATCAAGGCAATGCCAGTGAAATGTTTAATTTGATGAATGAGCTGCATAAGGATATTTTATGTAATCTGAAATGACCTTTTCCACTCAACATTATGCTTCTAAATTCTCCAAGTTTGTTGCATCTTGTTGTATACATCTGTGGTTATATGCTGTCCAGTCTGACTCAAAGCAACGCTGTAATTTAGTGGTAAGGAACTGTGCTGCCAATTGAAAGGTACAGGGGTTCTTCTCCCTAATTAAATACTGCTTCTGAAAACCTACTGGAGGATTGGTTCTGACTCGATGGTACACAACAACAACAACAATAGAATAGATAAAAGCTCTCAGGCCTATGCCATGCTCATAATTTCAGCTGTGTTTGTTTTAGTCTTTACTGCCAGAAGTCCAGGCTGGGTTTAGAAGGGGCCGTGGTGTCGTGGTACTAGGGATATTGTACCTGATGTTAGATGGATCTTAGCTGAAAGCAGGGAATACCAGAGGAATGTCTATCTGTGCTTCATTGATTATGCAAGGGCGTTTGACTGTGTGGATCATAACAAACTGACTCTGAGAAGAATGGGAATCCCAGAACATTTCGTCTTGGTACTGTTAATTGTTCTGGGATTCCCATTCTTCTCAGAGTCAGTTTGTTATGATCCACACAGTCAAACGCCCTTGCATAATCAATGAAGCACAGATAGACATTCCTCTGGTATTCCCTGCTTTCAGCTAAGATCCATCTAACATCAGGACCAATTGGCAGCATCAGGATGGATGGTGAAGAGATT
>NW_006399940.1:5176864-5210281 GCF_000299155.1 Elephantulus edwardii | reverse complement strand
GACTGGGGTAATCGGGATGGGTTTGTCAGAGGCAATGCGATTGGCACAGGATAGAGCAGGGTTTAGGGCTGTTGTACATAGGGTTGCTATGAGTCACAAGCGACTCGATGGCACATAACAACAACAACAACAACAACATCTGATCCTTCACCATCCCGAACATGGTTTGTTGTTAAGTACCCTGGAATCAAGTATTCTGATAAGGAATATATTTGAACCCTGTCCAACATCTTCATTATCCCTGATATACATGAGCCTGTTGCCACAGGCATTGTATCAATCTGTCTTGCTAACTCTCCACCTTTCCAAGCATGATGCCTCTCTCCAAGGAATATCTTATCCTAATCACATACATGCCCTTGTATGGCATAAAATAGTTTGTTATTTTTACTGTTGTTGTTGGTGTAATGTGCCGTTTAGTCACCTGTGACTCATGGCGACCCTATGTACTACAGCTCAGAAGCCTGCCCTGTCTTAAGCCAGTCTGACTGAGTCTGTATCTGGGGTCTTCCTCTCCTGTGCTATTCTTCAACCCTTCTGAGTATGGTGTCCTTCTCCAAGGACTTCCTGGTCACATGCCCAAAGTATGTGAGACAGAGCTTCAAAATCTTAGCCCCCAAGAAAAACTTGGTTTCACCCTCTCCAAAACAGACCTATTTGTTTTCTTCGTGATCCATGGTAAGTTCAAGACTTTTCCAACACCACAACTCAAAGACATCAAGTATTTTTTTTTTTCAAATTCTGATTTTTTTAAAAAGTTTGAATATGTTATTTTTCACAAACAAGCCTTCCCATTTCCTTCACCCCCCATTAAATTGTGCAACCCTATGAGTAATACCTTACCTCCATCCACACCCCTCTTTTTCTACCCCCTACCCCCACTCCTACTTTGGATTCTCATACTCATTCTACAATAATGGTTTTATACAGCATTTGTGCTTGTGAGACTGAGTTAATGCACTCAGCATAATGCTCTCCAGTTCCTCCCAAGTTAGGTAGTAAATTGCAGAATCATTGCTCCTGCATGCTGCGTTGTATTCCATTGTAAGAATGTACTACAACGTCTCAATCCTTTAATTTGTGGTTGGACATCTGGGATGTTTCCACATTCTTGCCATGGTGAATAATGCTGCTATGAACACGTTTCCGTTTGAGCCTCGGTTCTCATTTTCTTGGGGTATATTCCAAGCAGTGGAATAGCTGGGTTATATGGAATTTCTAGGTTCAGCTTTTTGAGGAAGGGCCAAACTGCCTTCCAGAGTGGTTACCACTGTACAATCCCACCACCAATGTAAAAGGGTTCCTATCTCACCACACCCTCTCCAATGTTTATTACTTGCTGTCCTGTTAAACTTTGGAACTGCTGCTGGAGTGAGATGGTTTCTCATTGTGGTTTTGATTTACATCTCTCTTTTTTTGCCACTGATTTGGAGCATTTCTTCATGTATTTGTTGGCCATTTGAGTATCTTCCTCTGTGAAAATTCTTTCCATGTCTTTTGCCCATTTTGTAATTAGGTTATCAGACTTTTTCTTCTGGAGGCCCAGGAGTACTCTGTAATCTTTCATTATGAGACTCCTGTCTGAGATGGTATTGTCAAATGTTTGTTCCCAGTTAGTAGGGTTTTATTTTCATCCTGTTGGAAAAAGGTTTTGAACATAGGGATTTACTCTTTAGAATGTCCCATTCATCAATTTTATCCTCTTCAGATTGTACATTTCTGGCTGTATTTGGCAGTATCTTTATACCATAGACTAGGGCTTCTAAGCTTGATCCCAGTTTGTCTCTTATGAACTTTATGGTTTTGGGCTTTACTCCCAAGTCTCTTATCCACCTTGAGGTGATTTTTGAAAGGCATCAATTCTTTTATGTACTGGTAATAATACTTCACCTAGCACTTCACCCTTCAGTTTCTCATGCAGCACTTTATTCTTTTGTTTCTCGATCTTGTCATTACCAATTATACTGCTGAGTATTCTTATACATCATAACTTCTGATATGTAAATGGTATATTTTTTTCAGAATAGAAATGCATATGTATCCTTAAGTGCCATCAAGTCCACTTAGACTCATAGCAACCCTGTCAACAGTAGATATGAACCATCAATTTTCTCATGATCTCCCCAGCTCTTGAACCCATTGTTACAGCCACTGTCAATCAATCTAGTTGAGAGTCTTTCTTTCTTTTACTGACCTTTTACCCCACAACTTAATGACTATTTTTTTTTTAAGATGGGTGTTAAAATTGCCCATTTTTTCTGTTGGGTTGTGTGTCTTTTTTGTATTGATTTCCTTTATTCCATTTATATAAAATTAAATTCTAGAAGAACAAAACCTCTGTAGTTATGTTGTTGTTGCTGGTATGTGCCGTCGAGTCATTTGCGACTCATAGTGACCCTATGTACAACAGCCCTAAACCCTGCTCTATCCTGTGCCAATTGCATTGCCTCTGACCACCCATCCCGATTACCCCAGTCACTGAATCAATCCACCTCATAGAGGGTCTTCCCCTCCTGCGCTGTCCCTCTACTCTACCCAGCATGATGTCCCTCTCCAAAGACGTATCTCTCCTTGCAACATGTCCAAAGTATGTCAGACGAAGCCCCAGAATCTTTGCCTCCAAAGAGTAGCCTGGTTTAATCCTCTCTAGGATGAAATCTGTTTGTTTTCTTGGCAGTCCATGGTACATTCAATACTCTTCTCCAGCACCACAGCTCAAAGGCATCAATTCTCCATCTGTCCTCCCTAGTCATTGTCCAACTCTCTGATGCATAACAAGTGATTGCAAAGACCATGGCCTGTATCAGGCGCACCTATAGAAAGCATTTAATTATTTCCTCAGACTACAATTGGAATGTTGTTGTTATTTGGTACTGTGGAGTCCAAACCAATTCATAACTGATCCTCCAACAGATATTTCAGAAACAGTAAATCACAGGAGATGAGATTTCCCGCCTTTCTCCTTCAGAACAACTGGTAGAGTTAAACGTCTACCCTTTGGGTTAGCAGTACAGTAACTTACCACTAAGCCATAAGACAATTGTTCATGGAAAACCTATACTTAAACCAACAGGCTGTGGTGTGAACAGAGCAAGGGAATACTATATGATTTAATATTAGGAAAAGTTTGCATCAGGGTTGTATTAACCTTTCTCAAAACTGATTTAATCTCTATGCTGAGCAAATTGAGAAGTTGGACTCTATGAAGGAGATTGTGGCATTAGGATTGGAGGAAGACTCATTAAAAACCTTTGTTATGCTGATTATATACCCTTGCTTGCTGCAAGTAAGAAGGGCTTTAGTCACTTGTTGCAAGAACAATTCAGCCTTTAATATGGATTGCATTTCAATGTCAAGAAAGCAAAAAACTTGGCCACTAGACGAAGATTTCAACATCATGATGGATGGCGAAAAGATTGATACTGTTAATGACTTCATTTTACTTGGATCCACAATCAGTACACTTGGTAGTAGTAGTAAGGAAATCTGGAGATGTACTGCATTGGGAAAGTCTATAGTCAGAAACCTCCCCAAATTAATGATAAGCAATGATGTTTGTTTGAAAACTAAGGTGCTCCTGATTCAGATCATAGTCTTTTCAGTCACTTGCTATGTACCTGAAAGCTGGACAATGAATAAGGATGGCAGAAGAAGAATTGATGCTTTTTGAGCTGTGGTGTTGGAAAACAGTGCTGAATATTACATGGATTGTTGAAAGAACAAGCAAATATGTCTTGGAAAATGTGCAGCCATAGTGCTTCTTGGGGGCAAAGATGAGAAAAATTTGTCTCACATATTTGGCTTTGGGCATATTGCTAGGAATAACTATTTCTTGGAGAATGGCATCATGCTTGAAAAGGTAGAGGGAGGTGAAGGACAGGAAGACCCTTGACAATGACTGCAGCAATGGACTTGAGTGTGTCAGAGATTATGAGGATGACATAGGATAAGACAGGGTTTAGATTTGTTGTTCATCGGGTTGCTGTGAGGCTCCTAACAACAACACTGAGTGTGGCAGAGAAACTTTCCTAGAGTTTCAGAAAATCCTGTCTGAGCCAGACCAGGTCAGGCCCCCCTGCCCAAACCTTGTTGTGGCAGGGCAGAAATCAACGATATAATCCATGAAGAGAACAAAAGGCCATTACAAAGAGAGGAGAAAGAAAGAGTTAAAATGATTGTCAAAAGAAATTATGAAAATTGCATAAGCGAAAACTAATAAAAGAAGCAAAAATTGCATTAGGGCACCAAGAAGTCAAAGCAAAGCAAAGAGATATAAAAGAGAGATGAACAGAAGATTTCAAAGGACAACTTTAGAAGACAAAGCAAAGCATTATAATGAAATGTGCAGAGAGTTGAAGAATAAAAAGGCAAGAACTTGCTCATCATTTCTCAAGCTAAAAGAACTGAAAAACAAATTAAAGCCTCCAGTTGCAATACTGAAAGATACTGTATGCAAAATCTTGAATCCAAGAAGCATTAAAAGAAGGTGGGACGACTACACAGAATCACTATAACAAAAAGAATTGGTTGACATTGAAAAATTTCAGGAAGTAACATATGAACAAGAGCTAATGGTAACAAAGGAAGAAGTTCAAGTTGCATTGGAGACACTGGCACAGTATAAGGCCATAGAAATAGATGGGATACTGATTGACATGTTTCCACAAATTCAACCCTGGATTTGTTTGCTAATCTATCCCAAGAAGTTTGGAGGGCAGCTGCCTGGACAACTGACTGGAAGAGATTCATATTTGTTCCCATTCTTAAGAAATATGAACCAACAGAATGTGGGAATTATCAAACAATAATACCTTGTACAAGGACATCATGTTTGGACAGGTGGAGAGATAGTGAAGAAAAGGAAGATCCACCACCAGGTTGATTGACACAGTAACTGCAACAATCAGCTCAGCGTATCAGAGTTTGTGAGCTGGCACAAGATAGGACACCCTTCAGATACATTGTTTATAGGTTTGCTATCACATATTTTTGGGACATGGCCAAGACAAACTGGTCCCTGGAGGACATCATGCTCGAAAGGGTGGAGGGATAGCACAGGAGAAGAAGACCCTGGATGAGATGGATTGATATGGTATTTGGGCAATGGTGGTTGGTGTATTAGAATTAGTGACACTGGCTTAGGACATGGAAGGGTTCAGAGCTGCTGTACATAGGGTCACTATACATCACAGGCAACTCAACAACACGTAACAATAAAAACAGACTGTATTGATTGGTTGTTTTTTGTTTTGTTTTAATTTAAGCCTCATGTTTAGAGTAAGCAAGACCCCAAGGAGGGCCTTTGCATTTAAAAGTCGGTTGTTATTCTATTTTGGAGGAACATTCTTCTAATTGGTACAGAACTCTTCCGTCAATATGCTGTACTGAGGAAACCTGGGGTTGCTGTGATGCTGAACCTTGTGCCACTGGGGTGTCAGATGTCATAACGGTTACCCATAGTGGACAGTGGTTAGTTGAGCTCCCAGGTTAAGACAGGTTTGGCATCAACTTCCTAAACAGCATGCCTCTGGAAACTCTGTGAACTTTGATAAATGGCGATAGTTGTGGAAGGGCTTCAGGCTTTTGGTTCATGGGGCGCTATGAGTCATGCTAGACTCGATGACAGTCAACAACAACAACATCAACAACAATGAGTTGTCGTGACTTGACAGAACCTAATAACAACAACAACATTAATATCACATGCAAGAAAATACTGCCAAAAAAATCATCTTCAAATGGCTGCAATAGTAAATTGACAGAGAACTATCTGGAGTTAAAAATGGGTTTACAAGAGGCCATGGCTCAGGAATATTACTTTAATGTTAGATGGATAGGGGTATGGGTTAGGGAAGGAGAAAAAATACTAGAAAAATGTCTGTCTTTGTTTTATTGACTATGACTGGGTGGTTCACAACAAACTACAAATTATGGCTGACATTGAGAAGAATGGGAATTCCAAAACACTTAATTATGTTCATACATAGTCTTTACTTAGGCAAAAAGACTGTTTTCTGGACAGAATGAAGGAACACTGTATGGTTTGAAATTAGGAACAGTGTGTGCCAAAGTTGTTTTTCTTTTCTCTATACCTATTCAATCCATATGCTGAGCATATTTGTGAAACCAGAGTCTGAAGGATATGACATCAAGACTGGAGGAAAACTCATCAACAGCCTACTTTATACAGATGACACAACCTTGCTTACTTCAAGTGAGGAGAGAAGATCAAAGAGCTGGACAATGAATAAGGATGGCAGAAGAAAAATTGATGCCTTTTGGTTATAGTGTTGGTGAAGAATACTGAATATACCATAGATGGCCAACAAACTGAACAAGTATGTCTTGGAAAATGTTCAGCCAGAGTGCTCGTTAGAGGCAAGGATATCCAAGCTTCATGTACTATAGTTGGATATGCTGCTAGGCGAGGCTAATCCTTGGAAAGCGTTATTGTGCTTGGAAATGGGGAGGGTCAGCAAAAGAGAGGAAGACCCCAATGAGATGGATTGACTTGGAGACTGCAGCAATGCACTCAAAGGTATCAGAGATGATGAGGATGGTACAAGATTCACATCTGTTTTTCATAGGATTGTTATCAGTTGTACTCTACTCAATGGCACCTAACAACAAGTTATCACAATCTTAAAGAGATTATTGAAAAGAAGCATGTGAAAAATAATTTACTGATTCTGTAACTTGATTGTTGTAGCTATACTCCTACATAAATTTGTCAAAAATCACCAAACTGTATATTTAAAATTGACAATTTTAGGTGTAAATTATGCTTTATTAATCTGATTTTCAAAATATAAAAAGGTGATTCTTGTCAGCTCTTTACTTTTTAACCACCACTAGGAACACCAAATAAAAAAAAATCAAACATTTTAGGGATTGGTAGCCAGCTAATGTTCCAATTGCCCTCTATTCTGCAAGGACTAGCTAATGCTCCAAATGCCCCCAATTCTGCAAAAGACTGTGACATTTAAACAAATCATAAAAGTAGCAGTTTGAATATCTATACAGCCAGAGCTCAAATTTGGATACTGAAATAGCTCTTTATGTACATTAGTTCCACAGTGTCTCATCAAGATCAGGTATTACTCCTTTCTCTAATTCCACTGAAGTGTGGTGTAATCATACCCATCACAATGGTTTTCAGTATTAGGCCACTGAAGAGAGCTGTCTTGACAAGGGCTACTTGTGTCATTTTATTTGCAATGCCTGAGTAGAAGTTCACAGCTCAGTTCTGATTTTTTATTGTTTCTATTAACTTACAAGAACTATAAAATATGGTTCTCTTTGATATGGTGACTAACACTTTCGTTTACACTAGTAATGTATCACTTATAAGTCTTTAAGTAATTATTTCACTTTAGTTAGTGAAGTTTACTATTCTTTACACCTTTGCTACTAATGTCACTAATATTATAATTATACCATACAATTTTATCGCTAATACTTGTAATACTTAATACTAAAAAAAATTAATTCTATAAGAACAAAAAAACCCCTTGTAGTTGTAGAAAGGAACTCTGGTAGCTAAGTGTGTTGCCTACTGGGCTCCTAACCAAAAAGATTGGCTGTTGGAATCTACCAGGCACCCTATGGAAGATTACCCTCCCTTAAAAGTTTATAGCGATGGAAAACCTATGGAGATACCATGGGCTGGAATCTAGTCAAAGAGCAGGGGGCTTGGGTTTGGTTATCACAAGACTAAATCAAGCCCAGATTCCTAAAGGAATTATGTGCATAGTTGTTACCACTGCATTGAGTATATATATGCTACAAAGGACTTCTTTGTAGAGATGCTGAAGAACAAAGATGTCAGTAAGGTGCATTTGACCCAACATGCTAAGAACTAAGGGGCACCTAATCAATCAATTGTGTTTCAAATGCATATGAAAGTTGAACAATGAATAAGGGAGACTGAAGAACTGAACTGTAGCAGTGACTTAGATTAATGAATACACCAAAGACTGTCTAAAGAGCAAATATGTCTTAGAAGAAGCACAACCAGAATAATCTTTAAAAGCAAGGATGCATAGTGGAGTGCATTTGGGGTGGCCAGGGGGGCAGCATGGTTGGGGTTAGGGGGATTGTATACCAATAAAGAAGTTTATCTTTTGCTTTTCAAAGAGAGGAGTGAACTTGGGGAGGGGGGTAAAGAAAAAAGTGCAACAATGAATGAATGAAAATCCAAAATCTCTGTAAATGTTCATTAAAATTAATAAAATATTTTTTTAAAAAAAAGCAAGGATGGTGAAAATTTGTCTCACATAATTAAAGTATGTTGTCCAGAGTTTGAAAAGACTAATTGACCTAGTAGAAGTAACAATGACCCAATGGCAGCAACAACAGAGACTGTGAGTATGGCTCAGGATCAGGCAGTGTTTCATTCTGCTGTACAGGTAGCACTATGAGTTGAAGTTGACTTGATTGATAATAGGGTTGGTTGATAGCTTTGGTCTCCTACCGGCAAGAAGCTGTGCTGCAATCCTAAAAGCACATGGTTTGAATCCATGAGCTGTTCCATAGGAGAAGTATAGACAATCTCCTCCTGTATAATTAACTGTGCCTGAAAACCCACTGGAGGATCAATTATGGGTTAATTCCAACTCAACAGTACACAATAGCACGCATCATAGTAGACTTGATGGCACAGCCACAACAAAGATAAAAAATGTGTTTGCCAGTGTGTTTAGAGCATTATATATTTTTAAAAATTTTTTAATTATTATTAATTTTAATGAAAATTCACAGAAATTTTGGATTTCCATTCATTCATTGTTGCACTTTTCTCCCTGCCCACCCCTCTCATCCCCCAGTACACTCTTCTCTTGGAAAAGTAAAAGAAAAATTCTTTCATTGTTTTACAATCCCTCCCCCCAGTTCCACTTCACTATGCAGCCTTCGTTCTGGACTCCTGTCATGACAATAATACCTAATCACATATCCCTTTTAAACCATTTTCTCTCTCATCTGTTTCAATGCAGTATGCATTATTTATCACATCTTTCTCAGTCTCCCTCTGATCCCAGGGTCAGTCCTGTTTTACAACAGTGGCACCATGCAGTATTTGTCCTTTTGTGACTGACATATTTCATTCAGCATAATGTCCTCCAGGGTCATCCGTTTTGAATAATATTGCACGAGTTCCTTGTTTTTCAATGCAGTGTAGTATTCCATTGTGTGAATATACCACAGCTTCTCTATCCATTCATTTGATGATGGGCACTTAGGTTGTTTCCAACTCCTTGCTATTGTGAACAAAGCCACTATAAACATGGGTGTGCATATATCTGCTTGGATGGCAGTTATGGTCTCTTTGGGGTATATTCCCAGTAGTGGAATTGCATGGTCAAATGGTATCTCTATTTGCAACTTTTTGAGAAAGTGCCACACTGCCTTCCACAGTGGTTGCATCATTTTAACACTTCCACCAACAGTGAATAAGGGTTCCAGTTTCTCCACAACCTCGCCAGCATTTGTTGCTTGCTGTTTGTTAAATTTTGCTGTTCTTACTGGGGTGTGATGATGTCTCATAATTGTATTGATTTGCATCTCTTAGAGCTAGGGATTTTGAACATTTCTTCATGTGCTTGTTAGCCATCTGAATGTATTCTTTGATGAAGTGTCTGTCCATATCCTGTGCCCATTTTTCAGTTGGATTGTTTACCTTTATTTTGTTGTGGTGCTCAAGTATTTTATAAATTCTAGATATAAGTTTGTTATCTGACATGTCATTACCAAATACTATTTCCAAGTCTGTGGCTTCCCTTATTACCCTGTTGGAGAAGTTTTTGGATGTGCATAGGGATTTGATTCTTAGAAGGTCCCATTCATCTATTTTGTCTTCTCCTGGTTGTAGATTTTTCATGAAGTTTATAGTCCCTTGGTTTTAATCCTAGGTCCATGATCCACCTAGAGTTGGTTTTTTTATATGGCGTGGGGTGTGGCTCTTGCTTGAGTCTTCTGCAGATTATTTTCCAATTTTGCTAACACCATTTGTTAAAAAGGCTGTTGTTTCCACACTTAACTGATTTCATCTCCTTGTCAAAAATCAGTTGACCATAGGTAGATGGGCTGATTTCTGGGTTCTCAATTCTATTCCATTGATCTATGTGTCTGCCATTGTACCAGTACCATGCTGTCTCTACCACCATGGCAGTGTAGTAGTATTTAAAATCAAGTCCATTACGTCTTTTATCACATTTAGTGTCCCAGTGTTTCCTAGGAGAGATAATAGTAACTTTGTAAGTGTCCCAATATTTCCTAGGAGAGATAATAGTAACTTTGTTCTCAGATATGGAAAATAATATTTAGAGAGTTTTTGTAACTTGTGTGAAAGATTTTAAAGTAAAACATTTGTGATTCTGGAATCTGATTGCTTAGTTTCAGATCCTGACTCTACTATTTTTTAACTATGTGACTTTAGGCAAATTATTTATTTATGTATGTAAAGTCATTATAAAATAAAGTTACAGTAATAGAATCTATTATTTTTGTTAGGCACCATTGTTTCAAGTATGGCTCATGGCAACCCTATGAACGAACAATAGATCTGAATGCTATACTATCCCATGCCATCTTTGCAATCATGACACACACAAGTCCATTGTTACAATCACCCTGTCAACCACCTGGTTGAGAGTCTTCTTTTCTTTTGCCTGTCCTACACCTTCTGAAACATGATGTTCCTCTCCAAGGCTAATAATTTCTCATGTCCAAAATATGTGAGATGAAGCTTGATCATCTTTGTCTCCACGAAGAACTCTGGCTGCACTTTCTCCAAGATATATCTATTTGTTCTTTTGGCAGTCCTTGGAATCTTCATCACTCTTTGTCAACACCACAGTTTAAAGACATCACTTCTTCTGTCATCCTTAGTCATTTTTCAGCTCTCAGATGCATATCAAGTGATTGAAAAGGCCATGGCCTGAATCAGGTACACTCCCCCCCTTTTTTAAAAATCAATTTTAATGTAAGTTTACAGAGACTTTGGATGTCCATTCATTCATTGTTGCACTTTTCTCCCTGCCCACCCTTCCTCCCCCAATTTGTACCAAGAGTCTCGATTGTAAATTCAAGTTGTTGACAATCTCAATCCATTTCTTCATCCATTATGATGTTGATTATTGATCCAATGGTGAGAATTTTTGTTTTCTTGACATTAAGATGAAATCCACAGTAAAGGCTGCAGTGTTTAACCTTTTGCAGCAAGTGCTTCAAGTTCCCCTTACTTTCAGCTATCAAGGTTGTTTCATCAGTATAATGAAGGCTATTGATGAGTCTTCCTCCAATCTTGATGCCACAGTTTTCTTCATAGAGTTCACTTTCTCTAATAATTTGCTCAGCATACAGGTTAAATAGTTAAGAAAGGTTACAATCTTTATGCACTATTGCTTCACAACTTAGATAATTTATACTTAGGGGCTTAGCAAATATAGTTGTTATTGGGTGCTGAGGCGTAGACTATGACTCATAGCAACCCTATGAACAACATATCTGAACTATGTCCTGTTCTGTGACATCTTTATCATTTCTGACACACTTAAGCCCATTGCTGCAGTAACTGTATGGATCCATTTAATTAAAGGTCTTTCTTTCCTTCATCCTCTTCATTGACCCTCCACCTTTCTAAGCTTGATGTATGTCCCTCTTCAAAAAACAGGCTCTTAAAACTCTGCTGGAGGATAAGCTGTAAGTAGATCCTGACTCTACAGTAATGCATTTGCATTTAAAATGTTTCTCAGGTAATAGATGCTAGAGTTAGTAGATAACATGTGGTTTATGTAGCAAAAGTTAACTTACTATAGTTAATAAAACTGATCTGGATAATCATATCAGCAAAAAGATGATCTAAAACAGATCTGGGATAATTGAGAACAAACGATAATACATTTGACACTAGGAAAGAAAAGTCTATTTTGAGTTCAAGAACTGCAGGTACTTTTTCAAATAGAAATATTAAAAAAGAATTTTATTCAACTATTCTATTTTTGAAAGAAAAATACCTTGCTCTTCTAATTTTCTTAATTGTAATGATATGCTCACTAAACCACCCTCTGATTGTTAATTTTGTCTCCTGAGGATACTTAGTCTACCATGAAATAGTCAGAGTGAACTCTCATGCCAGTTATTCTTACGTTGTTGTTGTTGATTGCCTTTGATTCTAGCACTGCTCATAGCAATCCTATGAACAAAAGGCCCCTCTAGGTTTTGCTATTTATTGATTATAATTTGGCAATATAATATGCATATCAGCTTCTTTAGGGTCCTGTTAATGTGCAGCTGCCAGGCCTGGTTTTAATTGTTTTTGGTCAAAAATTCTTCTAAGTGGTATAGCATCGGTCTGTCCATTTGCTGTACAGCGGTAACTCGTGCTGGCTGTGATGCTAAACACCATGACACTAGTGTGTCAAATGTAATAATAGTTACCCATGATGGACAGTGTTTGGTGGAGCTCCCCGATTAAAACAAGCTTGGAATCAGGAGTAGCATCCACTTCCAAAATGGCTTGCCTCTGGAAACTCTATGAATGTGGAGAAACGATGAAAGTTATACAAGTGTTCAGGTTTTTCTTTCTTAGGGTCTCTATGAGTCATCTACAACTCAATGGCACCTAACAACAAAAACAACCATGAGCACTGGTCAGTTACTGGTCTTCAAGAAGCTGATTAGCTTTGGTGGAATTGGTAAAGTTGAATTTCTGAGCCTCTTTATATTAGTTAGGGCTTTCACGGCATAGTTCTTGGAAAGTTTTGCTGCTAATTCAAAGATCAAGGCTGTCTGGCGTCACCAGTTCAACATCAGTTCAACAGAAAAAAAAGAGGGAACATCTCTTCCCCTGTAATTTATAGCTTCAGAATCCCAAAGGAGGGTCAACTAGGAGTTGATTAAATTGAATATAAATCCAGCAAGAGAAGAGAAGATCTTCCTTACTAGAAAAGAAGAAAGAAAATGTAGAACATCCGTTAGGTGTTCTTGCTTTAGCTAGACTAGGAAGGGACAGCCATAGTAGCCACAACAGAGAACCAGAATCCTGATATGAGACCGAGAGGACCTTGGGACTTCTATACCATTGAACCAGAGCTAAGAGACTTTAGTTCAAAGCCATGAGGATCAAGGCAGAAGCGCCCATGGGCACATTTTTAGAGTTGTCCTGATTGTGTTCTGCTACTAACCTGAATTATAGCCTTTTGACTTCTCCAGCATGCTTTTATGTGGTCTGTGAGCTATTGCATTGGGTTTTTGATGAGAGACACCCAAATGTTGGTCTCCAAGAGGAGACTCGCTTTCATAGGGTCGCTATAAGCTGCCTGCAACTTGACAGCACTTAACAACAACAACAAAACAGCAAGATTGGTGTTGGGATGAGTAAAAAGAAGTATGGGAGCATGAAGGACATGTCTGATCTCATGGAAATTGTTTTGTGTTGTTGATGTTGTTGACAAGGACAGTTCCCTTTTGTGAAGTTGGCCCTTGCTCTTTTTACAGTATCCTACCACCAAACTGCCTCTCCTACAGGGCCATATAATCAGCAGGGAAATTATCTCATCATTTTTGCCATATAACATAACCTTATTGGGACTATCAAAACCCACCATTTTCATAGGACTCATCAATGTAGAGAATGGAATTAAATGGACGTACATAACAGGCAGTAGAGGTTATGAAGTTTATCTTAAAATTATTACCCTACAGTTCTTGAGTATCCACATAACTACTACAAAAGATGGCCATTAAAAAATAGCCACATCAGATGGCCATTTCAAAAGGTATCCAGAAGTCCTTTTAAAACCCCACTACCTCTTTCTTTATTTTCTTTTAAAGAACAACTGTTTATTACAGTATGTGGAATATGTGTGAATTTCCATAGACATTTGAGGCTCACATACATCTCTGAGGGTATTTTGTCACATAGATATCTTGATATAATCTAAAATAAATGTGTTGAAAAAAGTGACAAGAAATATTAAGCATTATTTATTTAGAACATTTCATAACTTGACATTCTTAGAAATTCAGTGAATTAAAAGCTGTGAACACACAAACACACACATACTTTACAATGCTCCTATAATTTAAGTGCTCTTTTTGTTCTGTGGAAAGTATTACTATGAAATTTTGCCAGCTGGTGTTTTAGAGTCCTTTATAAATTAATTATAGTATTTACTAGCCATGTGTGACTGGAGAAGGCTAATTAGGTCAAGGAGGCTGGCCCTGCTGGAGACTGAAAGGCAAACATGTAAAAGGTATCAGTTGAAACTCTACTGCAGTGTTTATTTGAGTATAGATGCTGGAAAAGAAGAGAGGGACAAAAGAAAGATTATATACAAATTTGTGGAACAAAATCATGATCCATTTAGTATTAAAATGTGTTGAAAGTTACCACTCTGTGCCAAATGCAAAACATCTTAAGTGATAGAGTACTTCACAGAGTAGGGAAGTTTTTCATGTTACAGGAGGAATATGCTACTTGTTGTTGCTAGTATGTTTGTTCATTCATTCATTTAACCAAAAGACACAGGACTAGACATCATAACTACAAAGAGAAGCTCACAGAGTGCTAGTAGATATGAGTGTGTATATTCTTGTTGTTGTTAAGTGCCATTGAGCCAAGTAGGACTCATAGAGGAACAACAGATATAAACCCTGCCCTATCCTGCACCACTCTTTTCATCCATGACACTTTTGAACCTGTTGCTGTAGACACTCTGTAAATCCATCATATTGGGAATCTTACTCTCTATCACTGACCCTCCACCTTTCCAAGCATGATGTCCCTCTCTAAGGCCTCTCTTAACAATATGACCAAAGTATGAAAGATGAACCTTTGTCATCCTGAACGCCAAGGAGCACTCTGTTGCATATTCTCTGAGCCATATTTCCTCTTTGTTCTTTTGACAGTTCATGGGATATTCAGCCCTCTTCTGCAATGTCACAGCTCAAATGCATCAATTCTTCTGTCGTTCATTGTCCAGCTTTTAGTTTTATAGCAGATGTTTGGAGAGACTGTAGCTTGAACTAGACACACCTTCAAACAGACATCATTGCTCTTCAGGACTTTGGAAAGTTCCCTGACAGCAGAATTCCCCATACTATATATTTCTTGATCCACTGACTGCTTGTCACAAGGGTGTTGATTGTGGATGCAAGCACAATGATATAAGTGACAATTTAAATCTTTACCTTTCATGATGTTGCGTATTAGCTTAGTGGTGAGGATTTTTGTTTTCTTGACATTGAGATGTGATCCATAGTGATGGCTGCAGTCCTTGATCCTCTGCAGCAAGTGCCTCAGGTTGTCCTCACTTTCAGCAAGCAAATTGTGTCACCTGCATAATGCAGGCTGTTGATGGATCTTTCTCTGATCTTGATGTCACATTCTTCATCACAAAGTTCAGATTCTTTAATTATTTGCTTAGCAGATAAATTGAATAGGTATGGAGAAAGTACACAAGCTTGACATTCTGTGAATGCATATAGGGTGAGTTATAAAATGTGATGGTAAATGTAATATAGGCATAGATAGAAGATAGTATTATTTTTTAAACTTGTTATTAATATTGGAGCGAAAGTTTACAAAGAAGGACGGCATTTCATTTAACAGTGAATACATATTTTATGTCATTGATTACAATTCCCACATTGTATAATCACTTTCCCTACTACTTCTCTCTGATGTTTGATTCCATTCATCCCTCTATCCTTTCCCTTCATACCTCCTGTATTTTATCCTTGGACAAATGCTGCTCTTGTGATCCTGTGTGGTGAGAGTTCTAAGGGTTAAGTACGTCCCAGGTGTTATTGCTCACCTTGTAAATCTGTCTGTTGTTTGGCTTCAACTTGTACCACAGGAGTCAGTTTCATTCCAGATTCAAAGGATGATGAAGAGCCATAGTCTTAGAGACTCTATTCATAAACCTAGTCATTATTGTGACTTTGAGTTTTGCTCTAAACACTTTTGTCTTCCTCTCAATGAAAAATAGATGAGGAAGTCATTCGTGTTTGTGAAAATAGCCAAAACAATAGAAAATGTGCATTATTACAAAAGGTTTTTAAGTTTAGCAGAATTCAAGTATTAAAATAACAACTCAAAATTCCTAATGTTTACAAGTGTTAGGCAGTAACACAAATGAATGAAATTATTTTTTGTAGGACACTAGGGAGTAAGGGAGATTGTGATGAGCTATTCAAAGACTTTCAACCTTAATAATAAATACTGTTTGGCCAAACACAAAGTACCTTCTGGATTATTAAACCAGCAGGATAACTGTTTGTACCCCTGCCTCAGGGTAAAGAAATTCAATTGCTAAGTTAGAATTTTAGATTTCTGTAGGCAAATGAATGTGAGGACATAAGGATAAAAGGATGTTAAAAAAATCCCACTGAGATATTCTTTCTACACATGAGGGGTTTTTTGTGCCTTTAACAAGGCACAATGTTTAACAACATTCCTCTGGTTTTCTTTCCTTTACCCCTCAAGATTTGGCCTAGTTGCTCCCATTCTTTGCTATTATTACTTGTTCTTTTGCCTGTGCTCTATGAGTCATTGGGCACATTGAGAATTTTTCACAGCTAGAGAAAAATAGACAAAGTGTAGTAATATGGAAGTTATAGCATCACAAGACCTTTTAAAAGCCTTGTTGGCAAGAAGAGTGCAGTGACAGACAAGAGTAGCCACAAAGTATATCACCCAATGTGCTTTCCTATTGACATCTCTACTCTACATGCTTCTGGAAGACTGCCAGTCAACATGCTGCCCAAGCACATTTTTGGATTCTTGCCCTAGTCTGCTCTGTATTATGTTCTAGTTATATGGTAAGAAGTAAGGTATCAAAAAGCTAGCCTACAACCCATTAACTATATTTTCTATATGGACAAGCTTAAGGAAAAAAAAGATAGAAGGCAAAATCATGTTTTGAACTTGATATTCAGGAAGATACAACAACTATTTAGAGGAAGAGACATTCAATTTAGGCTATGCATCTAGTACAAACACCCTGATCACTACCTAGTTACAAGGTAAGAATTGTTATTATTGCTGTTAGCTTCTCTTAAGTCATCCTTAACTCCTGGTGACCTCATGCATCACAGTAGCAGAGAGTTGTAATGTTTTTGTTGTTGTTATGTGCTGTAGAGTTGCCTGCGACTCATAGTGACCCTATGTACAACAGCTCTATCCTGGACTCTGCTCTGTCCTGTGCCAATCTCATTGTCTCTGATACACCTACTCCCATTATCCCCATCACTAAATCAATCCATCTCATTGAGGGTCTTCCTGTCTTGCACTGTCCCTCCACTCTCCCAAGAATGGCGTCCCTCTCCAAAACTGATCCTGCCTTGCAACATGTTCAAAGTATGTCAGATAAAGGTTCAGAATCCTTGTTTCCAAGGAGCAGTTTGGCTTCACCCTCTCCAGGATGAACTTGTTTGTTCTCCTAGCAGTCCATGGTATATTCAATACTCTTGTCCAGCACCACAGCTATAAGGTATCAATTCTTCTCCTATCATCCCTAGTCATGGTCCAGCTTTCTGAAGCATAAAAAGCAATTGCAAAGACTATGGCCTGTATCAAGTGCACCTTAGTCTCCAGACTGACATCGTTGCTCTTCAGTATTTTGGAGAGGTCTCTAACAGTATACGTTCCCCAGTGCAATTTGTCTTTTAATTTCCTGGCTGCAGATACCAAGAGTGTTGATTGTAGAGGCAACCTAACTGAAGTTGTTAACAATCTCAATCTCTTCACCATTGATCATGATGTTGTTAATTGACCCAGTGGTAGGAATCTTTGTTTTCATGATGTTGAGCTTCAATTCATATTGAAGACTGTAGTTGATCCTCTGCACCAAGTGCTTTAGGGTCTCAGCAAGGAGGGTTCTGTCATCTGCCTAACGTAGAGTTGATTGTATTTCGGAAGTAGGTCACCAAGCCTTTCTTCCTAGCTTTGCTCCAGAAGTTCCACTGAAAACCATTTAATATGATACTAATCTCATTGTAATACCAACAAGCAAGTTCCCACTAACAGATAGGAGGTAGTTGTTCTTAAGGGGCACTGGCTGGTTGGTAATAAAAGTGGGTCTTTTGCATGGAGGATGAGAATTCTACCACTCAACCACTAATGTCCCTTAGTTGTAATAAATAAAACTCAAGTTTATTGATATATGAGATGTGGTTCCCCTGGGGTATATTATGCAAGGTTTACAACTCTCTGGAGAATAAAGTCAAGATATTTTATAAATTTTATGCTTGCCATTCAGTGAGGTAATAATCTGCAAAACCTTACACAAATAACTCATTTATATATCTGAGCCAGATATATGGGTAGGAAGTCTCTGGCTAGCCACAAAGAATGCCCCAAATCCCACTCTGTTTTGTCTTTGTCTCTTTATTATTTGTATCCTTTTCATTAAAATTTTTTTAATTTTCAGATGCTCTGTTGGAGAAAGAGGGGCACTCTCCTCAGCAACAAAAATGTATTTATTTTGTTTGCCTGAAAGTTCAAAAATCATACTGGACTTTCATTCATTCATAAGAATTTTGTTTTCTAACATTAATTAGAATTTTTAAAAAATAATTAATTACAGTTTCTAACCAAACCCACATTGTAACTACCTTCCCCTTCACACATCTATTTACTGATTATTTATATTCTTGAAATTTTTATTAAACATAGATCTCTAGATTTGTATGACTCTGATTTGATAATTCAGTCCTGTATTTTATTTCAATTAATCATGGTGATTGGTTGAAGGGTAAATATTAATGAATTAAATTCAAACGCACTCACTGATGCTAAGTCAGAACGAACTTCTGCAGAGCCGCTAATGGATTCAAACTTGCTGTCTTTGGGCTGGCAGTGCAATGCTCTCCTCACTAGGCACCAGAGCTCTCTGAATATGTACTTCTTGTTGTTTACCGTAGAGGTGGAACTGTCTATAGCTGGCCATCCAGTGGGGTTTCAGAGGTAGTTAATTGCACAGGAGATTGCAGACCCTTCTACCGTAAAGCAGCTGATAACCTCGGATCTGTGCATTTGGGATTGCAGCGCAGCTTCTCACCACTAGGCTACCAGAACTCAAATATGGACTGTTATTGTTGATTGCCTTCGAGCTGAGCAAGACTCATAGAGACCCTATGAACAAAAAACCTCAAGCCTTTCTATAACTACTGACATTTATCAAAGTTCATAGAGTTTCCAGAAGCGTGTTGTTTATAAAGTGGACGTCACTCCTGCTTCCACAACTATGGACTAGGAAGGTCTAATTGGAATATTCCCTAGCATTTATCCAGGAGCACTAAAAGAAAGAAGTTGTCTTTCCTTTGGAGTAGCTAAAAGGGAAAATGCATATCTGGATACTCACTGTAGACAAAGAACCTGTTGTTGTTGTTATGTGCCTCGAGTCACTTGTGATTCATAGCGACCCTATGTATAATAGCCCTAAACTCTGCTCTGTCCTGTGCCAATCGCACTGTCTCTGATAACACCCATCCCGATTACCCCAGTCTCTGTATCAATCCACCTCATAGAGGGGCTTCCCCTTCTGCGCTATCCCTTCATCCTACCAAGCATGATGTCCCTCTTTAAGGACAGGTTCTCCTTATATCATGTCCAAAGTATGTCAGAGGAAGCCCCAGAATCCTTGCCTCCAAGGAGCCGCCCAGTTTAACCCTTTCCAGGATGAATCTGTTTGTTTTCCTAGCAGTCCATGGTACCCTCAATACTCTTCTCCAGCACCACAGCTCAAGGGCATCAATTCTCCTTCTGTCCTCCTTGGATCCTACTTAAGAAAATAAGACAAGCAGAAACAAGGAGATGTAGTTGATGAAAGGAAGTAGAGAGAGAGTGAGGTAGAAGGATGAGCAGTCTCCTTCCTGAGATTAACTGCCTCTGAAAACCTGCTATGGGTTGGTTCTGCTTTGGGGTGGGGGGGGTGTGGAGAGAGAGAGAGAGAATGAATTAAAATTCTGAATTGAGTCCTTGGCTTCAGCATTATCTGAAGCCATAAACAAGAGTCTTGGCTGCAGCATAGTGATTGAAAGACTCAATTGCTAACTGAAAAGTCAATAATGCAAACCAGCCAGCTATTCTACAGGAGAAAGATGTAAAAGTCTGCTTATTTAAAGATTTACAGCCTTGGAAACCCTATAGGACAATTCTACTCTCTCCTTTAGAATCACTAGGAGTTAGAACAGGTAAGAGGTGGGTGGGAAGTACTGAGAATTGCCTGTTATGACAGAAATACCATAAGTTGGTGAGTTTAACAAACAGAAATTTATTTTCTCACTGTTTAGAAGGCTCCAAAAAGTGCTCATTGCCATAAGTCACAATCAACACATTGTTGCCTTCATTGAGTTTCTAAGAATATAAATCGCATGGGAGATAATAGTCCATCTCTCTCCCTTGGCACTGCTAGTGGATTTAAACAGTAAGAGATGCGTGACCTATTGGTGTGACACATCCATCTTTGCAGCACAACTTCCGATGGATGAGGCCACCAGAGCTCTCTGAATTCATGGAGCTAGATTGAAAGAAAGGTTTTCTTTCTCTGTTATCTCTGAAGGAAAGCCTTTGTCTCTGTTGAGTTTTTGCTCCTGGGCGTATCTTCATGTGGATTGGCATTTCTTCTCCCCATCTCTTCTTCTGTCTCTTATTGATTTAATGTCTTAATTGTGTTTCAGCCACATAACAGCTCATTAAAATTAAGATTATAACCACATATATAGAAGATGAAACTTATAACACATACTTTGTTTACAATCCATAACATTGCATGCCTCCTAGTCCCAGATCTTTGAGATACACAAAATCATTTACATCATCACATCATCCCTAAGCTAAAAAACCAAAACAAAACAAAAAAACAAAACCAAAAACCTCATCATCTGAATTGTCAAAATAAAATATGGGTGAGATTATTTCCATCATGAGGTAAAACTCCTCTTAATCTGTGAACATATGAAATCTAGACTGCAAATTGTCTATTTCCAAAGTGGAAATGGCTAAATAGGTGCAAATTGTCTATTTACAAAGTGGAAAAGTTTAAATGGGTCCAGAGTAGACACAGCCATTACAAATGGAAGAGATTGGAAGGTGAAGAAGAGATAACATGCATGAAACAAATGAAAGACCCAGTAGAAAAATTTATGTTCATTCCTAAGGCTTGATAATAGTACTTTTCCCCCTTGATACCATCAGGACAATAGCTGTACCTTTCTAGACTACTTTCTGTATTCTAAGTGTACACTTCTCAGCTCCGGGTTTTAGCTCCACATTTTAGCCTCCTGGGAGAGATGGTAATTCTCCTCCCTTGACTCTGGATGGCCAGTTATACACTCATTTGAGTAATGACATCACATTCTGCATCCCAGGAGATCCCATTCTTCTATTATGCAGGCATGCCAGACCTATGTCTTTGGATTTAAGAAGTGGGCCTCTTCCCCCTTGCAGCCTCTTAATGGCAACCTCACATTCTGGAATGTGTAAATCTAAACCTTTGAAATCTAGGATAGTATGACTCCACCCTTGGAGAGCCAGGGGACTGTAGCCACACCCACTGAAATTCCATGGTCCCCTTCTTTGAATCCAAGGTATCTTTGTTTTCTTTGATCCTTCCAGCAGTTCTGCTAATATCTGCTGCCCCAGGGATGAATTTTTCTTTTTCTTGGAGGATAGCAGATATATATAGCTCTTTTGGCTTGTTTTGTGCCTGTAGGGTTCCAAGAGACAAGCAGTGCTCTTCTGGCTCTTTTACTGTCTCTTTCTAACTTGATGGGTTTTCTATTGTGATTGTTGTTGTGTTATTATATATAATCCCAGGTATTTTAACAATATCTTTTGACTACTTTACCCTATCTTCTTTACTTTCAATTAATTTACCCATTTTACCCTAGGAGTGACTACTTCGGAGGTTATTTGATCAGGTAACACAGTGTTTTATAGTACTGGGATGTATCCTATTTGTGGAACAGATCATTTGGGAAGCTGGGCTCTATGAGGGGGAATGTGACATCAGAACTGGGGAAGACTCATCAAAAACTTGCATTATGCAGATGACACAACTGTGCTTGCTAAAACTGAGGAGACCTCAAGCATCTGCTGCAGAAGGTCAAGGATTATAGTCTTCAGTATGGATTGAAGCTCAACATCAAGAAAATAAAGATTTTCACCACTAGGCCAATTGTCAACTCCATGATAGATAGAGAAGAGATTTAGATTGTTAATGATTTCAGCTTGCGTGAGTCTACCATCAACTTTTGGCACCAGTAGTAAGGAAATCAAAAGAGGAATTGCATTGGGAAAGTCTGCTGTCATGAACCTCTCCACAGTGTTGAAGAGCAAAGATATCAATGTAGAGAATAAACTGCACCTAATCCAGGCTATACTTCCAATAGCTGGACAATGAATAAAGAGGACAGAAGAAAAATTAAAGCCTTTGAATCGTGGTGCTGGTGAAGAATATTGAACATACCATGGACTGCCAAGAGAATAAATAGGTATATCCTGGAGAAAGTAAAAGTAATTTGTTTTCTGGAGGCAAGGCTTTTGAAGCTCTGTCTCACATACTTTGGGCATATTACCAGAGGGACCAGTCCTTGGAGAAGGACATCAGGCTTAGAAGTGTAGAGGGACAACACAGAAGAGGAACTCTTGAGGAGATGAATAGTCACAGTGAACTGGGCTAATGGGGACATGTGTGTCTGAGACAGCGGAACTTGCTCAGGATAGGACAGGATTTGAAGCTATTGTACACTGGGTTACTATGAGTCACAGGAGACTCAATGGCATATAACAACAATTGTATTTACTTATATATCTTATATATCTCTATTTTTTCACAAGTAGGGAATGGATGTTATTTACTCCTTTAATCCTGGTACCTAGAAAATAATATTCTTTGTTTGTAGAATAAATGAAGGGATGAATTAGTAGCTATATGCTTTTGAATTGAATCAAGATTTTTCCCACCTCCAGCCTTTTTATAAAAAACAAATATGCATAACTTCAATGCTGGGTATGCAACAAAATGTTTGATTGTGATAAATGTTAACCAACATTTGCAATAAGCAAAGCATGAATACTTTAAAATTACACTATCATTTATTGGCATTGTTATATAGTAGCAAATTGGAATGGCTTCATACTTGGTCCTCTAACAGATTTTCAGGGGTAGTAAGTCACATAGGAGAAGATTACCTACCTATCTTTCTACAATGGAACAAGTGGAAGATTTGAACAATGAGCCTTTAAGTGATTAAAAAGAATGGACTTTTCCCATGAGATCTCTGCTCCACTGCAGCTAATAGAGCAAACTTGTTCAAGGTGCTACCTCTGAGTTTCCTCTTCTCAGCAATAGGAATCATAGTTCTTACATCCTATTGTTGTCAGTATTAAATAAGTGCTATCTTTAGCATTTTTAGATGGAAGAACCCCTTGTATATAGTGTGTGCCACTTAAGTCTTTTATTTGATATAGAATGAAAAGAATTTTTTATATTGATTTGCTTACAAAATTGGTATACATTGTTTCATACTATCCTTCATTCACATTGTTTCATGCAGTCCTTCCCATTCATAATGTTTATTTTCATAGAGCAACAATACATAATTGCTAAAAATACCACTTTATGAAAATAACTTTGTCATTAAAAAAGAATAATAACATTTTTATTGAGTAATAAAGACAGTTTAGACTGGGAAGACATTCAAATACTCATAGAGTAAAAATGGCCACGTACGGGACAGTGAGTAAGTGTCCATTCTTACACAGTTGGAGTAGGAACAAAAAGGTACAAAACCGTCATTGCTGAGAGACAAATGTTGTTGTTGTTAAGTGCCGTTGAGTCGCAGGCGACTCCTAGCGACCCTATGAAGGAGAGTCCTCGACGCTTGGATGCCTTTCATCCTCTCTCCAGGTTCATAGGGTTTCCAGAGGCAAGCTGTTATGGAAGTGGATGCCACTCCTCCTTCCACGCTCATTTTAATCGGGGAGCTCCACCCCACTCTCTGTCCGCATTGGGTAGCCAACCATTAACATATCTGATACTTCCGTGTCACAGTGTGCAACCTCACAGCAACCACAAGTGATCCTGGGATGGCAACTTGTACGCCAGGGCTATACGACCTAGAGGAATGTCTGAACAAAAACAATGAAAGACCCTGGGTGTAGCAAACCTGGGAGATTATGGCCGCCTCCTCTCTCCTCTTCTCCTTTTGGGCTTGAAGCCGCTGCTGCCTTCAACCCAAGGCCAAGCGTGGCTTCCCTGGCTCCTGGAAGCAGAGTCGCCTTTCTCCAGAGACAGCCGCAAAACACGCACGTACACAGCACCATGCTCTCTGGCCAAAGGATCATAGCCACTCTGGGTGGAGCAAACCTGGGAGATTATGGCCGCCTCCTCTCTCCTCTTCTCCTTTTGGGCTTGAAGCCGCTGAGAGACAAATAGGGTATTAAAAAATAGCATATCTAGAAGGGGAGGTTTAACAGGTGTAGGTGAATAGCTTAGGTAGTGTGGTCCATTACATACTGCTAACTAAAAGGTCAGAGGTTCAAATACACTAAGTTTTCTTAGACAGAAAGGTGGGCAATCACCTCCCATAAATATTTATGGCCTTGGAAACCTGATAGAATGTTGTAATGATTGGGATTAACACAACAGCAGTGGGTTTTGGTTAGGTAGATAAAATGTACGTGGGATTCCATGATTGGTTTAAGGTACAGGTCCTCCATTTCATAGGATGGTCACAGATGAGTGGCAGGGCAGTGGTTTTGGGTAACCTGTTATAAAATTTCCTTTTCCAATCATGTAAGTTTCTAGGGGCCATTGTTAAGATTTGTAATTAATGCCATGTGTCAAAACCCTTTGGGTACAAGCTATCATGCCTTGCATCTGCTTCACCACAGTGGAAAGGCCCTTTTAGAATATATCCTGCATCTGCCAAAGCTTAGTGAAAAAGAATGTCTCTTTAGGGTGTATAGTTAGGTCAACATCAAGGTTAGAGGAACTGCTGTTTAAAAAGGCAATTTGGATAACATGGATTATGGACTCCATCAAAATTTTAAAATAGAGTTACAGACTGTTTCTATGCACTGAGTCCACCAGATTTTAAATTCTAATACATCATTATTGTTATTGTTCTCTCTAAGGCTTGGTTTTAGTGTTGAGAAATAGAGAGAGTAACAGTATATATGTGTGTGAATTTTAAATGAGATCATGCACATACAATTCTTGGCAGTAAGCAAACAATAAACATTACATTTACTGTCAAACCCATTCAACTTGGGTCAACTTCATGGGGAGCAGAGTAGACCTGCGTCCTATTTGCTTTTCTCTGGCTGGTTTTATAAAATTTTATAAATTTTATAAAATAGGTTACCAGGTAATAATGCACTATTTACAAGTTTTTGTGCGTATGTAATTTGATGTTAAATGTATGCGAAGCCCTCATGGTACAGTGGTTAATAATTCAGCTGCTAAATAAATGATTTGCAGTTAGAATCCATAAGCTGCTCAAGGAGAAAAACATGTGGCAGTTTGCTTCTGTCAAGACTTATAACCTATAAATTCTATAGGATCACTGTGAGTTGGCATCAACTTAACCAGCAACAGATTTTTTATTAGTTTATTTGTTTTATTATATTACTATTTTATTCTTGACAATTGGTAATGCCTACTAGGTACATAAATCTATTGTAAGACGCCACCAGGTTGAGTCCAAATCATAGCGACCCTATGAACAAGAGATGTGGATCCTGTCCTATCCTGTGCCATCCTCATAATCTCTGATACACTTGAGCCCAATCCTGTACTCTTCATGTCAGTCCTTTCTGAGCATGCTATCCCTTTCCAAAGAATAGCCTTTAATAGCAATATATCCAAAGTATAAGAGATGAAGCTTTGCCATTTTTTCTTCCAAGGAGAACTCTTGCTGCACTTTCTCCAAGACATATCTGTTTGTTCTTTTGGCAGATTATAAAATATTCAGTACTCTTCAGCAGCATAACAGCTCAAAGGCATCAATTCTGTCATCCTTATTCATTGTTCAGGTCCAAGATGCATAGCATTTTCAAATGATTGAAAAGACCATGACTTGAATCAGGTGCCCCTTAGTCTTCAAACAGACATCATTGCTCTTCAGTATTTTGGAAAAAGACCCTGATTGCAAACTTGCCCAAAGCAATACATCTCCTGATCTCTTAACTGCTGGTACAAAGGATGTTAGTTGTGCATCCAAGTAAGAGGAAATAATTGACAGTGTCAATCCTTTCTCCGTTGATCATGATGTTATCTATTGGTCCAGTGGTTAGCCCAAGAAAACCTTTGTTTTCTTGATGTTGAGATGTAATTCATATTGAAGGCTATAGTCCTCAGTTTTCTGCAACAAGCATTTCAAATCCTCCTCTCTTTCAACCAGCAAGGTTGTGTCTTCTGCATTATATAGGTTGTTGATGGGTCTTTTCCAATCTGGGGGTCACATTCCTCTACATGGAGTCTGGCTTCATGAATTATTTGCTCAACATACAGGTTGAATAGATGTTGTTGTTGTTATGTACCGTTGAGTCACCTCCAACTCATGGTGACCTTATGTACAACAGCCTTAAACCCTGCTCTATCCCTTGCCAATTTTGTTGTCTCCAACAAACCTATCCCCCATTACTCCAATGACTGAATCAATCCACCTTATTGAGGGTCTTCCTCTTGCATTGTCCTTCCACCCTCCCAAGTATTACATCCCTCTCCAAGGCCTGATCCCGCTTGCAACATGTCCAAAGTATGTCAGATGAAGCTTCTGAATTCTTGCCTCCAAGGAGCATCCTGGCTTCACCCTCTCCAGAATGAACTTGTTTGTTCTCCTAGCAGTCCATGGTATATTCAATATCCTTTTCCAACACCACAGCTCAAAGACATAACTCTTCTTCTATTATCGCTAGTCATTGTCCAGTTCTCTGATGCACAGAAAGTAATTGCAAGGAGCATGACCTGAATCAGGTGAACCTTAGTTTCCAGACTGACATTATTGCTCTTCAGTACCTTGGAGAGGTCTTCAACAGCTGACTTTCCCAATGCAAATTGTCTTTTCATGTCCTGGCTGCTGGTACCAAGAGTGTTGATTATAGAGCCAAGCAAACTGAAATGGTCAACAATCTAAATCTCTTTACCATCTATCATGATGCTGCCAATTGGCCCAATGGTGAGAATCTTTGTTTTCTTGATGTTGATCTTCAATCCATATTGAAGGCTGCAGTCCTTCACCTTCTGCAGCAAGTGCTTCATGTCCTCCTCAGTTTCAGCAAGCAGGGTAGTGTCATCTGCATATGCAGGCTGTTGATGAGTCTACTTCCAATCCTGATGCTACACTTCTCCTCATAGAGCCCAGCCTCTTGGATAGAGAAAGGATTTACCCTGATGCACACCCTTCCTGATTTTAAAACTTGTAGTGTTCCCTTGTTCCATTCAGATAATAGCTTCTTGATTTAGGTAATGATCTTGTAAGAACACAATTAAGTGGTATGGGGTTCCCACTCTTCTCATTATTAGCCAAAGTTTGTTGCGATCTACACAGTCAAATGTCTTTGCATATTCAATAAAACACAAACAGACATTCTTCTGGTGTTATTTGCTTTTAGCAAGGATCCGTCCAACATTAGTAATGATATCTGTGATGTTATGGCCTATTCTAAACTCAGATTGAACATATAGTTTTCTGCTGATGTTTTGTTTCAGCTGGTTTTGGATAATCTTTAGCAATATTAATGATATTGTCTGATAATTTCCACGTTCTATTGGGTCATCTTTCTTGGGAATAGGAACAAAGATGGATCTCTTCTGGTCAGTTGATTAGTTTGTATTAATAATTTACAGAGAAATATCAATGTCTAACTTAAGTATAATATAGCTTAAAAGGAAGATAAGATACAAGTGTATTCATACACATACAAGGAAGAAAACCTGTTAATATGACTATTATCTAAATATATGCACCAATAACTAAAGCCAAAGTGGAGGAAAATTAATATTTCTACCAATTTTTGCAGTCTGAAATTTATTAAGTAGGCAAACTAGATGTATTAATAATTATTTGTGACTGGAAAGTAGAAATTGGAAAAAACAAGGAAGTAATGATAATCAGAAAGTATGAACTTGGTGGCAGAAATAAGGCTGAAGAATGAATAAATTTTATATATTCAATGATTTATTTATTACAAGAGATGATTTTACACATGGACCTAAGCTGATAGATGGCACAGGCATTAGACAGACTACATCTGTTGAAAGAATTGTTGGAGAAAATCAACATCAGTGGTCAGAATCAGGCCAGGTGCTAACTATTGAATAGACCATCAATTGTTGTTATTATTGTGCCATCAAGTTGACTATAACCCATAGTGACCCTATGAACAATAGCTCTCAACCTTGTCCTATCCTGAGCCAATTTCACTGTCTCTGACACACCTCACCCCATTTCCCAGTTACTATGTCAATCCCTCATCCAGAGTCTTACTCTCTTGCACTGTCCCTCCATCCTTCCAAGCCATGATGTCCTTCTCCAAGAACTGGTCCCTCCAAGAAACATGCCCAAAGCATGTCAGACGGAGCATCAAACTTTTTGCCTCCAAGGAGCAACTTGGTTTCACCCTCTCCAGGGCAAATCTGTTTGTTCTCTTAGCAGTCCATGTTATGTTCCAATACTCTTCTCCAACACCACAACTTAAAGATTGATTCTTCTTCTGTTATCCTTATTGATTATCTAGCTTTCTGATGTGTAGCAAGTAATTGTGAAGACCACGGCCTGGATCAGGCCCACCTTAGTCTCTAGACTCACATTGTTGCTCTTCAGCAATCTAACCATCAACTACTCATATCTAAATGGAAATTTAAAATGAATATTAAAACAAATACACAAGAGCAAAATATAACCTTGAGTTTATCCTACCTGAATTTCTTAAAAATTAATTTCAAGAACAGGTTTGAGGCATTGGTCACCAATGATGAAAACCAGAGGAGCTTTGGGATAAAAGAAAGTATGTAATCCATAATAACAACAAAAAGTCATTACAAAGAGGAAAAACAAACAAAAAAATGGATGCCAGAATAAATCAAAAGAATTGCATTAAAATGTGAAGAAGCCAAAACTTCGTAAAGAGAGGTACCTTAGTAAAAGAGTTGAACAGAAGATTTCGAAGGGCAGCTGGAGAAGAAAAAGTATTATAACCAAATATGTAAAAAGCTGAAGTCAGAGAATAAAAACAGAACTGGCTCAGTATTTCTGAAACAAATCAAGTCTTGACTTACAAAACTAAGAGTCACCATGGGAAAAAGTTTAAATGATCAAAAGAAGATAGAATACACAGAATCACTGTTCCAAAAGAGTTGGTCAACACTGAAAGATTTCAGGAAGAAATTTTATGAACAAGAGCCAATGATAGTAAAAGAAGTAGTTTAAGCTGCATTAAAGATACTGACAAAAAATAAGATACCATCTCAAAAAAAATGAAGACCCCAGGAATAAAAGAATACTGATGGTGTTTACTTTGGCAGCACATATACTACAAATGGAATAATACAGAGATTAGCATGGCCCCTGTTCAAGGATGACACGCAAATTCATGAAGTGTTCCATTTTTTAAAAAATAATACTGATGGGCATATTTCAATTGGTACATTGTTAGATGCTGTGGAGTCGAGTCCAACTCGTAGTGACCTTATGAATAATCAGTCTGAACACTGTCTTATCCTGTGCTAATCTCACAATTCCTGCTGCAGACACCATGTCAACCCACCTGGTTGAGGGTCTTCCTCTGTTTTGCTGCCACTCCACCTTTCTTTCCAAGCATGATATCCCTCTCCAATGAATAACTTCTCCTAGGAATATGCCCAAAGTGTGTACAATGGAGCTTCATCATCTTTGCCTCCAAGGAACACTCTGGCTACACTTCTTCAATATTTTTATGTCAGTTCTTTTGGAACTTGGTAGTATATTCAGCACTCTTCTCCAACACCACAGTTCATAGGTAACTTACAACTAATCTACTAGTACCAGCTGCTAGAATCAATTCCAATTTATGGCAACCTCATAATTTTGAACATTTTGGTTAACATTCTAGCGTATCACCTATTTTTACCACCTAGGGACTCCAGTTGTTATTAGCTTCCATCAATTCCACTACAACTCATAACAACTCAGTGAACAACAGATCAAAACTTTAACCCATCCTGGACCACCCTCACAATCTTAACCATGATCAAATTCATTATGCAGTCACTGTGTCAATCCTCTCCTTGAGAAAGTTTTCTTCTTTTTCACTGACTTTTCTCAGTATGATGTCTTTTTCCAAGGACTGTCCCTTCATGACATGTCCAAAGTATATGAGAATAAGTTTCACCAACCTTGTTTTTATTTTATTTTAAAAATATTTTTATTTTTTATTAACACTTTAATGAAAATTTACAAAAAACTTAGATTTCTATTCATTCAGTGTTGCACATGTTTCTCCCTACCTCCCTGCCCCCAGTTTGCTTTTCTCTATTTAAAAAGATTCTTTCATTGTTGCTCAATATACTGCCCTCCCCTGTCCCCTAGTCTACTTTGCTAACCACCTCTTATTCTGGACTATTGCCATGCAAATAATACCTAATTATATATTCCTTTTAAATTATATATTCTTTTTAAACAGTTTCCCCCTCTTCCTTTTCAATACAGTGTTCATTGTTTTCATCTTCTCTTTTCTTTGTGTCTCCCCAACCCCTATGTCAGTCCTGTTTTGTAACAGTGGCATTATGCAATATTTGTCCTTTTGTGACTGAGATATTTCACTCAGCATAATGTCCTCCAGGGTCACCCATTTTGTATAATATTTTATGAGTCCCTTGGTTTTCAGTGTTGTGTAGTATTCCACTGTGTGACTAGATCACAGTTTCTTTACCTATTCATTTGTTGATGGGCACTTGGGTTGCTTCCATCTCTTTGCTATTGTGAACATTGCATCAACAAACACAGATATGCATATATCTGTTTGGGTGGCAGATTTGGTTTCTTTAGGGTATATTCCCAGGAGTGGAATTGCTGGGTGAAATTTTATTTCTATTTCCAACTTAAGAAATGCCATACTGCTTTCCAGAGTGGTCACACCATTTTATTCTCCCCCAAACACTGAATAACATTTCCAAATTTCTCCACAACCTTGTCAGAATTTGTTATTTACTTCTCTGTTGAACTTTGCTGTTGTTACTCAAGTGAGATGGTATCTCATAGTTGTTTTGATTTGCATCTTTCTTAGGGCTAGGGATTTTGAACATTTCTTCATGTGTTTGTTCATCATGTCTTGTCTGGCGTAGTGTCTATTCATATTCTGTGCCCATTTTGTGATTGGGTTGTTTACCTTGTTGAGGTGATGGAGTATTATATAAATTCTAGATATAAGTCCCTTACCAGACATATCATTACCAAATGATTTTTCCCCAAGTCTGTGGGTTTCCTATTTACCCTCTTGGACAAGTTTTTTGATGTGCATAGGGAATTGATTCTTAGAAGTTCTCACTCTCCTATTTTATTCTCTTCTGGTTGTAGATTTTTTTTTTTTAGTTTTACTTTATTTGTTTTGTGTGTGTACCCTAAAATCAGATCTGACTGGTACAGGAGGAGATTGTCCCTCCTTCTCCAGCAGAGCATCTGGTGAGTTCGAACCATGCTGCTCTAGGATTGCAGTGCAGCTTCCTGCTACTAGGCCACCAGAGCTCCCTTGGTTGTAGATTTTTTATGAAGCTTGGGAGATTGTTCATGTTGTGGATTAGGGCTTTCAGGATTCTTCCAAGCTTTTATCTGATGAAATTTATAGTCCTTTGTTTTACTTCTATGTCCTCAATCCACCGTTAAGTAGGGTTTTGTGTATGGTGTGAGGTATGGGTCTCCTTGGGTTTTCTACAGATAGTTTTTCAATTTTGCCAACACCATTTGTTAAAAAGACTTTCATTTTCCCACTTAAATGATTTCATCTCCTTGTTATGACAATCAGTTGACCATAGGTAGATGAGATGATTTCTGGGTTCTCAATTCTATTCCATTGATCTATGTATCTGTCATTATACCAGAACCACACTGTCTTGACCACTGCAGCTGTGTAATAAGATTTGAGATCAGGGAGGGAGATGCCTTCTATCTTGTTTCTCTTTTCCAAGGCTGCTTATTTGGGGTCTTAACCCATTCCAGATGAAATTGAAAATTGCTTTTTCCATATTTGTATTGGGATTGCATTAAACTTGTAGATTGACTTTGGTAGTATTGTGATTTTCACAATATTGAATCTTCCTATCCAAGAGCAAGGTATATTCTTCCATTTCTCCAGGTCTCATTTCGTTTCTTGTAGTAATGTTTCGTAATTTTCTTTGAATAGGTCTTTTGTGTTTCTAGCTAGATTTACTCTCAAGTATTTAATCTTATGATTACCTGTTGTAGTGGATATTGTTTTTCTTAGCTCCAGTCTGTATTCTCTTTTTCACTGCAGAGAAATCCAGTTGATTTTTGTATGTTGGTCTTGTACCCTGTCACTTTGTTGAATTGGTCGACTATGTCCAGTAGCTTTCTCATTGAGCCTTCAGAATTTTCTAAGTATACTTTAATATCTTCTGATTAAAAAGATAATTTTATGTCCTCTTTGCCAATTTTGCCACTTCTTATTTCCTTCTCTTGTCTTATTGCTATCACTAAGGCTTTCAATACAATGTTGAATCAGAGAAGTGATAATGGGCATACTTGCCTAGTGCCTGTTTTCAAAGGGAATGTCTTTAATCTCTCTTCATTGGCTCTTGGGTTTGTGTATATACTTTTTACTATGTTGAGAAAATTTCCCCTCTATTCCAATTTTGTTGAGAGTTTTAATAAAGAAAGGGTATTAGATTTTGTCAAAGGCCTTTTCTGCATCAATTGATAGAATCATGTGGTTCTTGTTCTTTGCTATGTTAATGTGATGAATTACATTGATTACTTTTCTTATGTTGAACCATCCTTGCATGCCTGTTATGAATCCTACTTGGTCATGATGAATTTTTAAAAAATGTTCTATTGGATTCTATTGGCCAGGATTTTATTCAGAATTTTTGCATCTGACATACTTTGGACATGTTGCCAGGAGGGTCGGGTCCTTGGAGAGGGATATCATGCTTGGGAGGGTGGAGGGACAGCGCAGGAGGGGGAAGACCCTCTATGAGATGGATTGCTTTGGTGACTGGGGTAATCGGGATGGGTGTGTCAGATGCGGTGCGGTTGGCGCAGGATAGAGCAGGGTTTAGAGCTGTTGTGCATAGGGTCGCTATGAGTCAGAAACGACTCGATGGCACATAACAACAACAACAACATGTTCATGAGAGATATTGGCCTATAGTTTTCTATTTTGGTGGTGACTTTACCTGACTTTAATAT
>NW_006399940.1:5158703-5176754 GCF_000299155.1 Elephantulus edwardii | reverse complement strand
TTTTTTTTTTCTTTTTGTAAAGTTGTTTTATTACCTTTTCAATTTCTTCTTTTGTAATGGGTCTGTTCAGGTGTTCAATTTCAGTCTGTCAGTTTACATAGGTTTTGAGGTTCTTAAGTATTTGTCCATTTCCTCTAGGTGTTTAACCTTTACAGTTCATAGAGTGCTTCTCATACATTTTCTTTTAATTTTTTTTCTTTTTCTTCCTACTCCTTTTATACTTTCTACTAGTTTATTTCTAAAGTTTGAATACATTGTTTTAAAGAACAAATTCTTTCTATTTCCCTCACCTCCCCATCAAATTGTACAAGCCTGGGATTAATTCCCCCACTCCCTCTGATAACCCCCACCCCCACACATCCTCATCCCTCTGCTTTCAACCTCTCCCACCTCTCTTGGATCCTTATACTCATTCTACAATAATGTTTTTATACAATATTTATCCTTGTGGTAATGAGTTAGTTCACTCAGCATAATGTTCTCCAGTCCTCCCAAAATAGGCAATAATTGACAAAATCATTATTCCTGCATGCTGCATAGTATTCCATTGTGTAAATGTACCATAATTTCTCAATCCATTTGTTTATGGTTGGACATTTGGAATGTTTCTATGTTCTTGTGATGGTGAATAATTTTGCTGTGAATATTAGTGTACAAACCTCAATTTGTACCTCAATTCTCACTTTCTCAGGATATATTCTGAATAGTGAAAGAGCTGGAACATTTGGAATTTCTATGTTTAGCTTTTTGAGGAAGTGCAAAATTGCCTTCCAGAATGATTGTACCATTTTGCAATTCCATCAACAATTTATAAGAGTTCCTTTCTCACCACATCCTCTCCAACATTTATTGCTTGCTACCCTGTTAAACTTTGCCACTGTTACTCAAATGAGATGGTGCCTTATTGTGGTTTTGATTTGCATTTCTCTTATTGCCAGTGATTTGGAGCATATTTCATGTGTCTGTTTGCCATTCAAACGTCTTCATCTGTGAAAATTCTTTCCATGTCTTTTGCCCATTTTGTAATTGGGTTGTCAGTCTTTTTCTCTTGGAGGACCAGGAGTATTCTGTAAACTTTTGTTGTAAGATTCCCGTCTGAGATGGCATTACCAAATATTTGTTACTAGTCTGTAGTTTTTCTTTTCACCCTGTTGGAAAAAAGAGTTGTTAATGTGCATATGGATTTAATCTTCAGACGGTCCCATGCATCAATTTTATCCTCTTCAGATTGTGCATTTCTGGTTGTTTTTGGAAGTCTCTTTATACCTTGACCTAACGCTTCCAAGCTTGATCCCAGTTTGTCTCACATGAACTTTATGGTTTGGGGCTTTACTCCCAGGTTTCTGATACACATTGAGTTGATTTTTGTGTATGGTGTAAGATGTGGATCCTGTTTCAGCTTTCTGCAGGTGGAAGTCCAGTTTTGCCAGCACCATTTTTTGAAGAGATTATCATTTCCCCATTTGATAGCTTTGATTTCCTTGTCGAATATCAGTTGACCATAGATAGCTAGGTCTATTTCTGGGTTCTCAATTCTGTTCCATTGGTCTATGTGCCTGTCATTGTACCAGTACCATGCTGTTTTGATTACTACTGTTATGTAGTAGGTTTTGAGGTCAGGGAGTGCTATGCTATCAACCTCATTTTTGTTTTGCAGAAGTGTTTTGCTTATTCAGGGCCTCTTTCCTCTCCAAATAAATGTGATAAATTCCCTTTCAATGTCCTTGAAAAAGGAATTTTGTATCTGGATTGGGATTGCATTTAACATGTAGATTGCTTTTGGTAGGATTGTCATTTTCACAATATTGAGTCGTCCTATCCATGAACAGGACAAAATTTTCCATTTCTTTAGATCTTTTATTGTGTCTTGCAGAAATGCTCTGTAGTTTTCTTTGTATAGATCTTTTGTATCTCTAGTTAGGTTCACTCCCAGGTATCTCGATCTTTGTGGTTGGCTATTGTAAATAACACTTGCATTCTTTGAGTGTTTGATATATGTCATTCCACTGTCTTCTTGCTTTCATAGTTTCTGTTGAGAAATCAGCATTTAATCTTATTTGCTCTCCCATATAGGTTACTCTTTGTTTATCCCTAGCTGCTTTCAGAATTCTCTCCTTATCTCTGGTTCTGGCAAATTTGAATATGATAGGCCTTTTTTTGGTGGGGGGGGGTGCTGGTGTTTTATATTTTATATGGTGTACACTCAGTTTCTTGAATATATGTTCTCTCATTCTTCATTATGCCTGCAAAGTTTTCTTTTAGTAATTATTCCACAACTTTCTTGGTGCCTTTACCTGCTTCTTTCTGCTCTGGGATTCTGATTATGTGCATTTTATTTCTCTTGATGGTTTCCCACTTTATGTTTCGGCTTTCTTCTTTTTTTCTTCCTTTTTGATTCTGCTTTTTTGTTCTGGCAGATCAGTGACGACAAAACTATCTTCTGTTTTGCTGGTTCTGTGGTCCATCTCTTCAACTCTGTTCATCTGTCCCACCAACATATTGGCAGCATCTGAAACATTGGCACTCATATTCTGAATTGTGGTTTCTTGTTTTCCCAGAGCCTCCAATGCCTTGTTTGTTTTATCTGCATTGTTTTGTATTGTTTTTTTAAGTTCCTCTTGTTTTTTGCTTGTAGAGTCCTGTAATTTCTTGGAATTTATCTTTCACCTATTGAAAATATTCAATCATTATTATTTTAAATTCTGTGTCAGAAAGTTCCATCAGACTTTCTGGCTTCAGGAAATCCGTTGATACTATGGGTTGTTTTTTGGGGTGTTGACATCTTATTTTGGGTTTGTGTAGGGTGTGTGGTTGCTTCTTCTGTGATGTTGCTGTAATAGAGTTTTTCCATACCTGAAGCCTTAACAGGCTCTTGGACTGAAGACCTTGGCTCAGTAAGTCACTACTCCAGAAGAGGGTGGGGTAGCTATCCTGTCTGAATTTCTCTCTGAACTTTTGACTGAAGACTTGCTTCAGGTATGGATAGAAATTCCCTGTGAATTAGCATGGAACTGCTAATGTCAGGCAACTGATGCAGCTGGGTGGGTCCTAGGTGCCCAGGGCTACAGGCAGTTCAGGCTCTGGGAGCAGGGAGAAAATGGTTTCACCTGTGATACTGATGTCCTGGGTACAGTTCAGAGAGACAACAGTAGGTTGTCCTGCAGGCAGCAGTGTATCCAAGTGGCAGGGCCAGGTCCTCCAGGCAGAAGGCAGGACTGAGTGTCTAGGTGCTTGGGACAAGTCCTCCAGGTGGCTGGTTTTGGGGTTCAGGCAGTGGGGCCAGGGTCACCAGTCAGAGTGGCTGGGGACTCAAGGTGAAGGGGCCAGGGCCCTCTAGACAGTGCAGCTGAGGTCTAGTGCTCTAGGCAGGAGAGCAGTCCAGGCCACACTAAGAAATTTTTATGACAAGTAATTAATTGACCAGAACAGATCCATGGCACAGCCATGTAGTGGCTGTGACCAAATCTGGCTTTTTAGGAAGGAAACTGGCTGTACTTCCTTTAGGATATTGTTTGTTCTTTTGTCAGGCCATAGTATTGTTATTATGTGCTGTGGAGTTGCATACCAATCATAGCAACACTATGTATAAGATCCCTAAGCCCTGCTCTATCCTGTATCAACTTCACTGTCTGTGACACACCTACCCCTGTTTCCCCAGTGACTGAATCAATGCATCTCATTGAGGGTCTTCCTCTCATGTGCTGTTCCTCCACCCTCATAAGCATGAAGTCCATTTCCAAGGACTGGTCTCTCCTTGCAACATGCTCAAATTATGTCAGACAGAGCTTCATAATCCTTGCCTCCAAGGAGCAGCTTGGTTCACCTTCTCCAAGATAGACCTGTTTGTTCTCCTAGCAGTCCATGGTATATTCAACATTCTTCTCTAACACCACAGTTCAAAGGCACCAATTCTCTTTCTATCATTCCTAGGCATTGTCCAGCTCTCTAATGCATGGCAAGCAATTGTGAAGACTATGGCATGGATCAGGCACACCTTAGTCTCCAGCTTGACATCGTGGCTCTTAAGTACTCTGGAGAGGTCCCTGACAATAGACATTCCCAGTGCAATTTGTCTCTTGATTTCCTGGCTGTTAGTGCCAAGAGTGTTGATTGTGGAGCCAAGCAAACTAAAACTGATAACAACCTCAGTATTTTCACCATTCATAATGATGCTGTCAATTGGCCAAGTGGCCATGGTATATTCAATATTTTTTTCTAACACCACAATTCAAAAGTATCAATTTATTTTTAGTATCCATATTCATTGTTTAAGGGACTCCTAAAAATAGATGATGTTAAAATCAGTCTGACTGGTCCAAAACAACACTCTACCATATATTATTTGTGTGATCTTGGGCAAGTTATTTAATAACACCTCTAATAAAATAGAAATAAGTGTATGTCTATGCCATAATGTGGTTTTCAGGATTAATCGAGTAAATGCACGCAAAAGACTAAGCACAATGCAGGGAAAATAGTAAGCAGTCAATAAATACAAGCTCTTACTGTCACTCTGAGTCCCAATCACATTTAAGGGTAACAATGAAGATAATGAGATCTAACTCAGGAGGTTGTTCTGTGTTTAATAGGTGCCAGTTCCAGTGAAAATGTCCAGTACAAAGTAACTAAGCAATGAATACCAGTTTTCTTTTTTTATTTGTATAATTCTGGTGCAGTTCACAATTTTTCAATGTCTCCAGTATATCACTATACCTATTAACTGAATTTCTACATGTGTGGATATAGCACAAAGAAAATGAAGTAGATCAGTAATACATATTAAATATTATTTATTGGCTAAATATTATTCTGCTTATTTATTAGCTGCTCTTTTCTTTTTAAAGTAGGTTTTGTAAGAAAGGTCCCATTTTTGTATATTTTTGGCTTGATTCACAGATAAGTGCCGATTTACTCTATTCAGAGAAAGATAGGTTGGTATTTCAGGCTTGTTACAATAAACATTGAAGTACAATCTGCTAGAACTGAAGGAGGATGCTATTAATCAAAAGGTGCACAAGGAGGAAAAGGACTTCATTATGCTGTCTTGCTCCCACAACTTGCACCTGGAGCTTATTAATGAATGTGCCCTTTGGAGACAGGTGGCACTCGGCAAAGTGTAAACCTCTCTAAACCTCTTCTTGTCTCAAACTGACACGTCTTCATGGCACTGTGACTAATCAATCTAAGTCTTTAAATGATGTGAAAGGCTTTGGTAGAATTATAATTAATTGAAACAATTCCTTTCCCCCATCCCCACCAGTCTTTAGGACCATATACTGTTAGAACAAGGGAAGGAAGGAAATAATGTCAAGGGACAGCTGAAAAAAAAATCACCATATATCATTGAAATAGGCAAACTTATAAAAAAATAATATTGTGTGGTATGTGAAGTAGTACTGTAGATAGGGTTTAGTAACACACAATATCATTTTATCATGGTGGCAAATTCATTCCTAGAAGACTCTTTCTAAGAATATATAGGAAAATAAGTCTTATAAAATTATATATTTACTGTATAGTGTTGGGAAATGTTAGTATTTATCATCTGTACCTTTGATCTCTATTGAGATTTCTATTGAGAAATAAAATTATAAACTTGCTTGATTTTGTGGAATATAAATGAACATGGGTCTTCTCCAGAATTTCCCACTATATTTACTATTTCAATTTTTTAAAGTATTTTTAGTTATTATTTCTTTTTCTTTTTAACAATTATTTTAATTTTAAATATTTTAATTTTATTTAATTTTCATTTTTTTAATTTGATGAGATAAATAAAGTATAACTCTCAGGTAAAAAAAAGATTTTGCTTTTGAAATTCTTGCTGTTGTTTTAGCATTTCATATGCTTGCTTTCTTTGCTAATTAAACCATCTTACGTACTTCTAAAAAGATAGGGTAAAGAAGTAAAGAGACATAGTGGATATAATAAAGAGAAGAGAAAATCTCAAAGAATTTGTTACAGCTGAAAGAAGAAGAAATGAAAACAGAACTTTCTCTTAGATCTAGGCTCAAAGACTGATACTTGCTGCATGGGATATATCAAAATGGCCAGGCATTAGAAAAACTCTGTTCCCAGAACAGAGAGCTGATGGTTCTTCCTAAGATGGAATCAGACCATTACACATGCTGTATTTGTTTAATTGAGCATGCATTATATCCTTCAACAAGGAATCTTCAGTCATGGTAGTCTATTTTCAGGGGCACCAGGGCCTGACAGATTTCTCCTAGAAGTAAGCAATCAAGAATGATTCAATTTTGACATGAAATGTGCTTATACTTTGAAAACCATTAAACAAGACTTGTTTGCTTATAATTTTCTAATAAAATAAAGGGCCTTCTGTGCAAAGCAGTTTTAAAAACACATCATAACATTTTAAGTGTGTAGGTCTTGCAACATTTGTTCCAATTTTCTAGTGACAGACATAGAATAATAAGATTTCCCTAACAGATGCTTAGTGATGGGTACTCGCATGTCACTCAAGCTGACAAGACTTTAGAAAAACACCCAAAACAAACCACATGCTTCACTGTGCTACCACTTTGAAAGATGAGCTAGTGCACATAATTAAATTTTGTTTAATTAGGAAGTATAAAACTCACAAAATATAGTTTATTAGATTTAATATGGTAGAATTAATTGGAAATACACCCTAAGCAACCCAATAGATTATATTCTACAGATTTAAGTCTATCCCAGGCAAGATTCTAATCTTATGTACCTGGACGTATAAAGTGTTAGCTAAACCTACAATAAGATAATAGGATTTTAGAATGAAGAAAAATACTTGGAAATACTGTATTTTAAATACATTCTTACTTTTAAGTTATTTTTTTATGTACCCCAAAGATTTGGATTTAACTGATACTAAAGTAGCATATAACAATCACGATCTAGGTTCTTTGCTTCATCCATTCACATATTCAGATATGTTCTCATTATGTATTTTCTGAGTACTTCACATATATTACTATGTTCCAGGAGCTGTGTAAGGGATAAGCATAGCAAAAATAAATATTTTAGCAACCCTGCCTTTGAGGAGGAGCCCAGATTCAAACTGGGAAGGTAGACAAATAAATTAATAACTAGACCGTAGTGTGATAAAGGCTATGACAGGTTTGTATATAGTCCAGTGGGAAAATAGATAATGGAGCAATCTATTTCACTTGGGAATTCTGTGGAGAAAACAGTGAGAAAATCACATTTGAGCTGGGTCTTGGCGTTTGGGCTAGAATTCTCAGAGGAGAAGTGGGTACTGAGGATGTAGGCTAAAAAAAGATATGAAGGCAGAAGATGTCAGGAGAATGGTAGCACAAATTATAGAAATGGAGGTAGTGGGGAATAAGGCTGTTTAAGAGTGGAAAGATAATTCAGGGAATGATTATAAGTATCAGATGCTAAAGAGTTTGGTGTTAATTTGTTAGGAAGTGGAAAATATTGAAGGAATTTTAAAATGAAGAAACTTGTATGAACTGAGAAACTATACTATATATCTGAGGATATGTACTACTGTAAACAACACCTCCCACTCTCACCCCCCAAATTCACTGATTTAAAATAGAAAACATCTTACAGATCAGTGATTTGAATGGATTCCATCTGCTAGTAACTGGTGCTTAGGATAGGTGGATGGACAGGGGCGATGGGGATTGGTGTGTCAGAATTAGTGAGACTGGCTCAGGACAGGGAAAGGGTCACAGTTGCTATGCATCACAGGTGACTCAACCAATAACATTTTTTAACAGGTTTAGAAGCAGGAGTGGCATCCACTTCCTAAACAACTTACCTCTGGAAACTTTATGAACTTTGATAAATGCCTATAGTTACAGAAAGGCTTCAGGTCTTGTGTTCATAGGATTGCTATGAGTCATGTTTAACTCTGAGACAATCAACAACACCCTGAGTTATGCAGATGACACAACCTTGCCTGAGGAAACTGAGGAAAACCTGAAGCTTTTGCTGCAGAAGGTCAAGGACTGCGTCCCTCAATATGGGTTGAAGCTCTACATCAAGAAAACAAAGATTAGCACTGGACTGATTAGCAGCATCATGATAGACAGTGAAGAGATTGAGATTGTTAACAGCTACAATTTGCTTGACTCTACAATCAATACTCTTGGTACCAGCAGTCAGGAGATGAAAAGACAAACTGCATTGGGAAAATCTGCTGTCAGGACCTCTCCAGAGTACTGAAGAGCAATGATGTCAGTCTGGAGACTAAGGTGCACCAGATCCAGGCTATGATATTTGTAATTATGTGCTATGCATCAGAAAGCTAGGCAATGACTAGGGTAGTAGAAGGAGAATTGATGTCTTTGAGCTGTGGTGCTGAAGAAGAATGTTGAATATATTATGGACTGCTAGGAGAACAAACAAGTTCATCCTGGAGAGGATGAAACCAAGCTGCTCCATGGATGCAAGAATTCTTAAGCGTCATCTGATGTATTTTGGGCATGTTGCAAGGAGGGATCAGTCCTTGGAGAGGGAACTAATGCTTGGGAGGGTGAAGAGACAGCACAAGAGAGGAATATCCTGGATAAGATAGATTGACTTAATGACTGGCATAATAGGGGTACAGGTGTCAGGAACAATAGGTTGGCTCAGATATAGCAGGCCTCAGAGTTGTAGTACTTATGATCACAAGTGACTTGACATCACATAACAACAACAACAACAAGAACAACAAGAAAAACAACAATATAGCTTTCTATGGTGTTGTCTCAAAACAAAAGCTTTGGTAAAAAGAATGACAAAAGTATACATATAGAGATGGGAGAAAATTCTGACAACCATTATTATTCTTGTTTGTTTATTTATTTAAATCATTAGATGGAGCTCAAAAGGAGACTTTAGAAAGCAATATGTGCTCAGGATAAATCTTTAAGGCTGAGAAGTTTATCACAGGCATAGGGATTTGAGAAAGAGACATCCTTCAGAGACAACTGCAATGATGCAAAAATAAAATAATGCAAAAAAACCCCTCAGAGTGGTCCTTATTTTAGGACATGAAATGATTGGGTTGGGGACATTTCAAAGAGGAATGATAAATGAGTCTTGGTATTTTGGAAATTAGCCATGACAAGATTGTAGGTTGTTGTTGTTGATTGCCTTTAGTCATGCATGACTCACAGGGAACCTCTGAACAAAAGGCCTGAAGCCCCTCTACAAATATTGACATGTATTAATGTTCATAGAGTTTCCGGAAGCATGTTATTTAGAAAGTGCATGCCACTCTTGCTTCCAAAAGATTATAGGGGGCCTTGCATATTATAAAAAGCAGACTGAAGTTTACCCTCCAGGCTCTGGAATATCCTTGCAGAGGTTTTGTATAGAGACTCGCTGTTCTTCATTCACAACTAATCTTCTAATAGTTTATCAGCTTCATAAATTCTTGATCAGTAAGTCTCCTTTGGCCTCACATTCTTCTTTAATCCTGCAGTACTCCTTGTTACTCTGAGAAACTTGTTCATTTTCTGATAAAATTCTCCATTTTCAGCTCTCTCATGGCTGGTGTTGTTGTGTTATTTATTTTTTTTTTTTATATTGTTCTCCTCTCAGTTCTATCTATCCATCAGACTAAACTATCCATCTGATTCTTCAGATCCTGGACCCACATGCTGGATATTATTGGAGTAAACAATATAACCTTATAAATTGATGATTTCCAATGTCTGTTGGATTCTCAGTATTGACTAGTAGGTCTGTACATATTCTAACCTATTCCTTATGATCCTATTTTACCAATCTTTTCAAACTGCTTTACACTTTGCAGATAACCTTCCCTAATATACAGACAAAACAGCTGTTCAACTGTGAAAACCTTACTTTACATGCTTTACTAGAAGTTTACTCCTTTCTCATTCCAGGCCACCTTCATCGTCCCCCACCCCCAATTCCTCTCACCATCCTGAGACTATCTTTCCTGTTACACACATTTGAATTCTTTTATAGCTCTCATTCATCACTATCTTCATCTTACTTCCCAAAGACTCATTCTTCATTTTTCCCTTCACTTACACTCTTGATTTCAACTTTTTTTATCTTTTGCAATCTTTTGGTCTAGTAATTATGTATATTATCACTTGCTTATTCAAATGAGTACTTTCTGTAACTCCTCAGGCTAAACTTTGGGAAAAAAATCTTCTCAAAATATTTCCTCGATTTTACTTCCACAACAATAATATTCTTTCACTGTACCTCTACTTGTATCATCTTATTTCTATCTTTATTTAACAGTGTGGATCATAACAAATTATAGCTAACATTAAATAAAAGGAAAATTCAGACCACATGCTCATGTGAAACCTATACCTACACTAAGAGGCTGTTATGTGAACAGAGCAAGGAAACACTGCATGGTTTAAAACAAAGAAAGATGTGCATCAGGGCTGTATTGTTTCTCTATGCCTATTTAATCGGTATGCTGAGCAAATCATCAAGAAATCGGACTCTAAAAAAATGTGGTGTCGACTGGTAAAAAGTATTTGGTAATGACATATCAGTTAAGGGACTTATATCCAGAATATATAAAATACTTGAGCACCACAACAAGATAAAGGTAAATAATCCAACTGAAAAATGGGCACAGGATATGAACAGACACTTCACTGAAGACGACATTCAGATGGCTAACAAGCATATGAAGAAATGTTCAAAATCCCTAGCTCTAAGAGAGATGCAAATTAAAACAACTATGTTATATCATCTTACCCCAGTCAGAATTGCAAAATTTAACAGAACAGCAAGCAATGAATGCTGGAAAGGTAGTGGAGAAACTGGAACCCTTATTCACTGTTGGTGTGAGTGTAAAATGGTGCAACCACTGTGGAAGGTGGTATGACGCTTTCTCCAACAGTTACAAATAGAGATACCATTTGACCCAGCAATTCCACTACTGGGAATATACCCCAAAGAGACCATAACTGACATCCAAGCAGATATATGCACACCATGTTTATCGTGGCTTTGTTCACAATTGAAAGGAGTTGAAAACAACCTAAGTGCCCATAAAAAAAAAAACAAACAACAACAAATGGATAGAGAAGCTGTGGTATATTCACACAATGGAATACTACACTGCATTGAAAAATAAGGAACTCATGCAATATTATTCAAAATGGGTGACTCGAGGACATCATGCTGAGTGAAGTATCTCAGTCACAAAAGGACAAATACTGCATGGTGCCACTATTGTAAAAATAGTACTGACCTTGGGGTTGGGGAGAGACTGAGAAAGATGGGCTCAATAATGTATACCTCACCGAAACAGTTGAGGGAGAAAACTGTTTAAGAGGGATATGTGATTAGGTATTTTTGTCATGACAGGAGTCTAGAAACGAAGGCTGCATAGTGGAGTGGACTTATTATAAGAAACATAGAAGCAGACTATACACACGGATTTCACCTGATGATATGTGTAGGAGTCAGATCAACTACATCTGTTGTAAGAATCTCTGGAGAAGCTGTGAAAACTAGGCTAAGTGCTGATTGTGAAACAGACCAGCAACTACTCGTATACAAGTTCAAGGTGAAGCTAACGGTTAAATCAAATCCACAGGAGTGAAAATTTGATGTTGAGTCAATCTTACTTGAATTTCAAAACCAACTCAGGAACAGATTTGAACCCTAATGAGTGAAGATCAGGTAAGCCATGGGACGTTATCAAGAATATCTATCCTCCATGAAGAATGAAAAAAGGCTATTACAAAGGCAGAGGAGAAGGAAAAGACCAAGATGGATGTCATAAGAGACTCTGAATATTGCACTAGAGTGCCAAGCAGCCAAAGCAAAGGACAGAAATCAAGAAATTAAGAAGCTGAACAGAAAATTTCTAAGGGTGGTGTGGGAAGACAAAGCAAAATATTATAATGATATGTGCAATGTGCTGGAGGCAGAAAATTACAAGGGCCAAACTCAGCACTTCTTAAGCTGAAGGAACTTATGAATAAATTGAAGTCTCAACTTGCAATGCTTAAGGATGTTTTGGGCAGAATATTAAATAATCCAAGAAACATTAAAAGAAGATGGAAAGAGTATACAGAGTCATCGTACCAAAAGGAATTGGTGGACACAGAAGAATATCATAAAACAACATACGCACAAGAGCTTGTGATGATGAAAGAAGAAGTTCAAGCTGCACTGAAAGAATTCAAATTCAAATTCAAAGGTGCACCAAATGACAAATAATAACAAACAGATACTGCCGTGGATGCGCTCACGAAGTTGAGTCAAGAAATCTGGAGGTAAATCACTTGACTTGGCCTACTGACTGGAAGGGATTCACACTTGTTCCCATTCCAAAGAAAGGTGATCCAACAGAATGTGGATATTATTGAACAGTATCACTGATATCACATGCAAGCAAGATTCTGCTGAAAATGATCCCAAAACGAATGGAAAAGCCCATCACTGAGAACTGCCAGATGGGTAGTCTGAGCTTCGAAGAAGTAGTGGCACAAGGGATATTATAACTAATGTTGGATGGATCTAAGCCAAAAGCAGAGAGTACCAGAGGAATATTTATATGTGTTTCATTGATTATGCAAAGGCATTTGACTGTGTGGATCACAACAAACTGTGGCTAATTCTGAGAAGAATAGGAATCTCAGAACACTTGATTGTGCTTATGTGAAACTTATACTTGGACCAGGAGGCAGTTATCAGAACAGATCAAGGAAACACTGCATGGTTTAAAATCAGGAACAGTGTATGCCAGGGATGTGTCCTATCTCCATACGTTTTCAATTTATATGAGGAACAGATCATCTGAGAGGCTGGGGGTTATGAGAATGAATATAGCATGAGGACTGGAGGAAGACTCATCAACAACCTGCATTATTCAGATGACACAACCTTGCTTGCTGAAACTGAGGAGAACCTGAAACACTTGTTGAAGAAGGTCATGGATGGCAGCCTTCAATATGGATTGAAATTCAACATCAAAAAACCAAAATTCTTACCACTGGTCAGATTGGCAACATCATAATAAACAGATGGTGAAGAGATTAAGATTGTTAACAGCTTTTGTTTGGTTCCACAATCAACACTCTTGGTACTGGCAGCCAGGAAATAAAAAAAAAATTAATTGCATTGGGAAATCTGCTGTGAGGGACCTCTCCAGAGTCCTGAAGAGCAATGATGTCAGTATGGAGACTAAGGTGCCCCTGATCTATGTTATGGGCTTTGCAATTGCATGCTATGCTTCAGAAAGCTGGATAATGACTAGGGATGATAAAAGGAGAATTGATGCCTTTGAGCTGTGGTGCCAAGAAGAATATTAAATATACCATGGACTCCTAAGAGAACAAATTAGTTCATCCTGGAGAGGGTAAAACCAGGTTGCTCCTTGGAGGCAAGGATTTTGAAGCTCTGTCTGACATACTTTGGGCATGTTGCAAGGAGGGACCAGTCCTTTGAGAGGGACATCATTTTGGGAGGGTGGAAGGACAGTGCAAGAAAGGAAGACCCTTGATGAGATCGATTGACTCAGTGGCTGGGGTAATGGTTGTAGGTGTGTCAGAGACAGTAAAATTGGCTTATGATAGAGCAGGCAGGGTTCAGCGCTGTTGTACATAGGATTGCTATGAGTCACAGGCGATTTGACGGCACATAACAACAGCAACAACCTATCAATTTATAAATATGTTGACTATTGCCCTGATTTTAAACATCCATATTCTCTGTATATGTTATCCACTTCCTAAACAACATGCCTCCGGAAACTCTATGAACTTTGATAAATGTCTATAGTTATAGAAAGGCTTCAGGCGTTTTGTTCATAGGGTCACCTATGAGTTGTACTCAACTCAAAGGCAATCAACAACAACAACAATAAATTAAATGATATGTAAATATAGCTAAAGCACCCTCACATATGTATTGTGTATGAGTAAAGTTAAGTGAAAGTATTTTAGAAATTGTGTCTTCATAGAAAATTTTGCTTATAGTTATGTTCTGTCTTATATAAAAGAGTTAGCTAGAGATGCTGTAACAGAAAATTCCACTAACATGTGGCTTTAAGAGTAGAAATTTATTTTTAAATAATCTTAGAGGGGCATAGAAGTTAAACTTGAGGGCAAGGTTGTAAGGAGAGGTCCTTCATTAGGTTTTGCAACTTCTAATAATTATAGTGCTAGCCTAGCTATAAGAAGCTATGCTGCAATTCCAAAGGCACTTGATTTGAATCTGTCAGCTGCTTCATGGGAGAAGGAAGGGTGGCCAGTCTCCTTTTGAGTGATTTACTGCCTCTGAAATTCTGTGGGAGGGTCAGTTTTAAGTAGGCTTCAACTTAATGGCACAGAACAACAACAAAAATAATTAGCTATTCATCCTTGGAGTTCTTGGGCCTATAGATTCATTTGTCACGTGTGCCTGTCCTCAGATGGCATCTTGTTCTATGTGTGCCCTATATTGTTGTTCTTGGTAAGTGTTGTTGAGTCACAAGTGACTCATAGCGACCCTATGAACGAAAGTCTTGCACACCTCCTGTATAACTTTTGCCCTTTCTCCTGGTTCATAGGGTTTCCAGAGGCAAGCTATTATGGAAGTAGATGCCATTCCTGCTTCCAAGCTTGTTTTAATCAGGAAGCTCCACCAAGCACTGTCCATCGTGGGTAACCATTCTCGCATTTGACTCATCAGTGTCACAGTTTTCGGCTTCACAGCAACCATGAGTTACCTCTGTACAGCAAGTGAACATTCCAGGGTTACACGACCTAGAAGAATGTTTCACCAAAAACAAGTAAAGGCAGGCCTGAGGGCTGCAGAGTAGAGTTACCCACCTTTGGCTTGGGAGCATGGCTTTTTGTCCGCTAGGCCAACTGATCTCTCTTTTCTATGCTGCTGCTACTGGTGGTGGTGGTGTTAAGTGCTGTCGATTCGCAGATGACTCACAGAAACCCTATGAACGAAAGTCCTGGACACTACCTGTATAACTTTCATCCTTTCTTCAGGTTCATAGGGTTTCCAGAGGCAAGCTATTATGGAAGTGAATGCCACTCATGCTTCTAAACACACACACACACACACACACACACACATGATTTCTCAGCTATTTCCAGATTCTGCTGAATCTCATTTTCTGGAATGGAGCAAATAAGGATCTCTTTCTTTACCCAGCTGGCGAGGTAGCTGTCTTACATATTTCTCAGCACAAGCTAGTGAACATGTAGTGTGCCCTTTTGTGTAATCTGTAAGTGATAAGGTTCAGATCACCCTACTTAAGTGTGACCTCATTTTCATAACAAAAGGAAACCCCTATTTTCAAACAGGATCCTGTTGTTATTTTGTCTCTTGATTACTGAAAGATGGGAGATTGACTAGCTTTCTTCCTCAAAACAACTGGTTGATTAAAAGGAGTGCCTCTGTTGTTTGCTGTTGTTATGTGCTGTTGAGTCTACTATGACCCAAAGCAACCCTATGAACAACGTCTCTGAATCTTGCCCTGTCCTGAGTCAACCTCACCATCTCTGACATACCTGGCTCCATCGTCACAATCATTGTTAATCCATCTTATTCAGGGTCTTCCTCTTCTGTACTGACCCTCTACTCTTCCAAGCATGATGTCCTTCTCCAAGAAACAGTCATTCCTGGTGACATGCCCAAAGTATGTGAGACAGAGTTTCAAAACCCTTGCCTACAAAAAGCAAACTGGTTTTATCCTCTCCAGAACAGACCTATTTATACTTTTGGCAGTTCATAATATATTCAATACTCTTTTCCACAACTCAAAGGCATAATTTTTCTGTTGTTTTTATTCATTTTACAGCTTTCAGATGCACAACAAGCAATTGAGAAGACCAGGGTCTGGGTCAGGTGCCCAGAGTGACATCTTGAGACTGACATCATTGCTCTTTAGCACTCTAAGAGATCCTTTGACAGCAGATTTTTCCAATACACCTCATCTTTTGATCTACTGACTTCTCATGCCAAGAGGTGAATATGGATCCAAGCAAGATGAAATCATTAACTAACTCAATCCTTCCTCCAGCTGTCATGATCCTGCCTTTTGGTCTGGTGGTGAGGATATTTGTTTTCTTGATGTTGAGATGGAATCCATATTGAAGACTGCAGTTTGACCTTCTTCAGCAAAGGCTTGAGTGTTTCAGTTTCAGCGAGCAAGCTTATGTCATCTCCATAACGTTGGTGATGGATATGTCTTCATTTGATGGATATGCCTTCAATCCTAAAGCCCCATTCTTCTTCATAAAACCTAGCCTCCCAAATGATCTGTTCTGCATACAGCTTGAAAAAAAATATGCAGAATGGATACATACCTGACACTTTCTTGGTTTTGAACCATGCAGTGTTTCCTTGCTCTGTTCGGACACGTTTTTTGGTCTAGAGGTAGGTGTCACATGAGTATGGTCAGGTGTTGTGAGATTCCCATTCTTCACAATATTAGCCACAATTTCTGGTGACCCACAAGACAAATGCCTTTGCATAGTCAATAAAACACAAATAGACATCCTTCTTGTACTCTCTACTTTTCAGCCATGATCCATCTGACCTCAGCAAGAATATCCCTAGTGGCCAGCCTCTTCTAAATCTAGCTAATGTATTTGACAATTCATTGTTGTTGTTAGTTATCATTTGATTTGATCTAACTTGTAGCAACCCTATGAACAACAAATACAAAACTTCTCTGATCCTGTGCCATTCTCGAAATCACTGTGGTGGTTAATTAAGCCCATTGTTGTAGTTACTGTATTAGTAATGGGCTAACATAGCTGGAGAAATGGGACATTTCATCTATGTAAGACTTCACTTCTTTTTAAAAATTTTTATTATTATACTAGTTTATTTACAAAATTGTAATATTTTTTTAAAGCACAGATTCTTCCAATTTTCCTCACCCCCTACTCATCAAATTGTACAACTCCAGATTAATCCTTTCTTACCCTGCACATCCTCATCTGTCTGCTTCAACCCACCCTTGGATCCTTATACTCATTCTGCAATAATGGTTTTATATACAATATTTGTCTTTACCATCTCAGACAAGAGTCTCATAATGAAAGTCTACAGAATACTTCTGGGCCTCCACAGGAAAAAGACTGATAACTCAATTACAAAATGGACATAAGACATAGAAATAATTTTCACAGAGGACGATATTCAAATGACCAACAGACACATAAAGAAATTCTCAAAATCACTGGCAATAAGAGATGCAAATCAAAACCACAATGAGAGACCATCTCACTCCAGTAACAGTGGAAAAGTTTAACAGGACAGCAAGTAATAAATGGTGGAGAAGCTATGATGAGAAAGGAACTCTTATACATTGTTGGTGGGATTGTAAAATGGTACAACCACTCTGGAAGGCAGTTTGGCGCTTCCTCAAAAATCTGAACAGAGAAATTCCATATGACTCAGATATTCTACTACTTGGAATATATCCTAAAAAATGAGAACTAAGGAAAAGAGGGTGTACACCAATATTCATAGCAGCATTATTCACCATTGCAAGAACATGGAAACAGTCTAGATAGCCAACCACAAATTAATAGATTGAGAAATTATGGTACATTCATACAATGGAATACTATGCAGCATACAGGAGCAATGACTTTGTAAATTATTACTTAATTTGGGAAGAACTGGAGAACATTATGCTGAGTGAATTAACTTAGTCCCACAAGGACAAATATTGTATAAAAGACCTCTTTTGGTACAATACATGGTTGTTGTTGTTATGTTGTTATAAGCAGTTGAGTCACCTGCAACTCATAGCAACTCTATGTACAATAGCCCTAAACCCTGCTATATCCTGTGCCAATCTCACTCTCTGACACACCTACTCCAATTACCTCAGTCACTGAAACAATCCACCTCATACAGGTGTCTCTGCACTGTCCCTCCACCATCCCAAGCATGACATCCTTCTCCAAGGACAGGTCCCTCTTTGCAACTTGTCTAAACTATGTCAGATGATGGTTCAGAATCTTTGCCTCCAAGGAGCAGCCTGGTTTAACCCCTTCCAGGATGAACCTGTTAGTTTTCTTAGCAATCCATGGTATATTCAATAATCAATCCATGGTATATTCAATA
>NW_006399940.1:5157845-5158448 GCF_000299155.1 Elephantulus edwardii | reverse complement strand
TCAATCTCTTCACCATCCATCCTGATGCTGCCAATTGGCCCAGTGGTGAGAATCTTTGTCTTCTTGATATTGAGCCTCAATCCATATTGAAGGTTGCAGCAACAGTCCTTGACCTTCTGCAGCAAGTGCTTCAGGTCCTTTTCAGTTTCAGCAAGCAGGGTTGTGTCATCTGCATAACACAGATTGTTGTTGAATTCTCCTCCAATCCTGATGCCATGCTTCTCCTCAAACAGCCCAGCCTCTCGGATAATCTGTTCTGTATATAGGTTGAAAAGGTATGGTGTTTGGAATCACAGAAGTCCATAATGCTTTGGAATCAACACACGGTAATCACATTTTTACTTTTAATATAGTTTTTATATACCAGATAGATTATCCATATTGAATCAACATTTAAAATTACAACCATATTGAAGACTATCCAAATATGAATCCATATTGAAGACTACAGCCTTCAGTATAGATTACATTGCAATGCTAAAAAACCCCAAATCCTCACTCCTGGACCTATAGGCAATATTACGACAGATAGGGAAATGATTGAAACTCTTAATAAATTATTCTCTCCTAAATCTACAATTAGTGTGTGTGTGTGTGTGTGTG
>NW_006399940.1:5154551-5156343 GCF_000299155.1 Elephantulus edwardii | reverse complement strand
CGGGTCCTTGGAGAGGGACATCATGCTTGGGAGGGTGGAGGGACAGCGCAGGAGGGGAAGACCCTCTATGGGATGGATTGATTCGGTGACTGGGGTAATCGGGATGGGTGTGTCATTGGCCGTGCGGTTGGCGCGGGATAGAGCAGGATTTAGAGCTGTTGTGCATAGGGTCGCTATGAGTCAGAAACGACTCGATGGCACATAACAACAACAACAACAACAAATCTACAATTAACACATTCAGTACCTGCAGTCATGAGGTCAGGAGATGTACTTAACTGAGAAAATCTGCAGTCAGGGACCTCTCCAAAGTTCTGTCGGCCAGCAATGTCAGTTTGTAGGCTAAGGTGCAACTGATTAAGGCCATCGTCTTTTAAATCACTTGCCATGCATCTGAGAGCAGGATGATGAATAAAGATGACAGAAGAACTGGTACCTTTGAGTTATTATGTTGGAGAAGATTACTGAATATTCCATGAACTGCCAAAAGAACAAACATGTGTCTCCATATCTCAGAGAATGAAGCCACACAGTTCTCCTTTGAGGCAAAGATGATAAAGCTTTTTCTCCTATATTTTGGGCATATTGTTAAAAGGAGCTATTTCTTGGAAAGAGACGTCATGCTTGGAAAGGGAAGGCTTGATGAAAGAGAGGAAGACCCATCCTCAACCAGATGGATTGACAAAATGACTGCTGCAATGGGCTCAAGTATGTCACAGATGATGATGGCAAAGACTAGCACAGGAGGTTGCTCTGAGTCATACTCAGTTTGAGGGCACCTAACAAGAGATAGATTATAAAGGCAGGAAACACACTACACAGCACAAAGGTAATCAAGATATTTTTTTAACAACAAAATGAATGTTTCTTAATATAATTCAGCAGAACATTTTCTAAATAAACTTGAATATATTTCTGATATTTCAAATTCAATATACCATCTGCTAGGGCTTAGGGTGTTCACACATTCTAATTGACTGCTGTGCTATTGTTATTGAAAAGGGAAAAGAATCCATCAGTCAGCACAGCAATTCACAGGACTTGTTTTTTCTGGTAAGTTTCATTTGTTAGAGAATTGTTTTAGATGCAATTCTTCCATAGAAGCACACATAAACTCTTGAGGAGTTTGAAGTTAAACTACTGCTATAAAACTAGGCACTTATTGCCCTTCAATTTATCTAACTTTTATCTTACAGGCTGTGAGCTCATTTAATAGCATCAAGTGAAGGAAGTTGGAATAACATTCCCTTTGCTGCATGCCTTTGAGACGTTCTGGTGTAATGTTGACATTCAGTCTCAACCAACCTGACAATAAAATGATCCTTTTATCCAACACAAGCTAGCAGAGGAAGAGATACTACATCATTTCACTCTGCTTCCTGCTCCCCTGGTCAGTCCAATGCTTCCTTTGGGCAGGACACACGCACACACAAAGTGCTTCATCAACAATTTTTTTATGCTTTCTGTTAAATTGAGTTTACTTTTCTTACTTGAATTTCCCCCTAGATGCTTTTTTCAAGTAGTACAGAAAGTAGTTGCGGTAAACTTAAACTTTTTAATAATAAATATTGTGGTTATAAAACACCAGGACTAGAAGTACTTACAAACAAGTAAATATTACCAAATTTACCATTATGTAGACGCCACTACTGAGGTCACATTTAGAAAAAAAAATGCAACTAATAAGAAAGATATTATTTTAACTCTTAAAATTTTTAAAGTTCTAAAAGCAGCACAATTATCTAATGAACCTGAAGTTGGAAGTTTTGAATTTTCTTTCAAGTTCCCTTTT
>NW_006399940.1:5151400-5154451 GCF_000299155.1 Elephantulus edwardii | reverse complement strand
TTTAATAATGAAAATATTTTAAAAGTTTTTTTATGTATCTTGACTTAAGTTTTTAAAAAATAATAATACTAGGACCTGCTTGCTCTGGAAATTTTCCACTTCATTCTGGTTCCTTTCATTGGTCTCAATTATTAGATTTTTATAGTATCTAATCTAGTTTTTTTATTCTCAGAAGCATTTGGTTGTATCGCCTCACAGGTCCATACATTGGATTAAGTTATATGTGCATCCCTGATCCTATTTTTGTGTTAAGTAGGTGAGATGGCTCAATTGACTTAAGTTAGTCAGGATTCATTCCTATTTGTTGAGGTGGTGATGGGACTTACCCTGCAAGTCAATCTTGATGACAGAGGAAACATGAATTTTGAATAACTATGGATGTTTCCTCTTTATTTATGATTGAGATTTAAGATGCCAGGAAAGACTCTGAAATGGTACAGAGATTAAGTGGTTAGCTGCTAATTGAAAGATTAGTAGTTTGAACTATCAACCTCTTTTCAGAAGAAAAATGTGGCAGGTTTCATGAGCATCACATCTTTAGAAACGCTAGGACATTTCTATTCTACTAATAATTCTAATACTATTTTTGTGTTTGTTGTTGCTGTGTACTGTAGAGTTGGAACAGATCCACAGCTGACCCTCTGGTAAGTTTTCAGAGTCAGTTAATTGCATGGCAGGAGATGGCCCATCCTTCTCCGGGGGTAGAGTGGGGAGTGAGGGTGGGTGACTGGTGGCCTAAAACCAACCACATGCCTTTGGGATTGCAGCACAGCTTCTTGCCCCTAGGCCACCAGAGCTCCCTATAATATTATTATGAGTCTGAATTAACTCAGCAACAGTGGGTTTAGTTTATTGGTTGTGGTTGCTGTTGTTATGTGCTGTCGAGTCGATTGCAACTCATAGTGACCCTATATACAACAGCCCTAAACTCTGCTCTGTCCTGTGCCAATTAAACTGTCTCTGACATTCCCATCCCGATTACCCCAGTCACTGAATCAATCCACCTCATAGAGGGCCTTCCCCTCCTGCACCATTTCTCCACCCTACCAAGCATGATGTCCCTATCCAAGGACCGGTCCCTCCTCACAACATGTCCAAAGTATGTTAGACAGAGCCTCAGAATCCTTGCCTCCAAGGAGCCGCCCGTTTAACCCTCTCCAGGATGAATCTGTTTGTTTTCCTAGCAGTCCATGGTACTCTCAACACTCTTCTCCAGCCCCACAGTTCAAAGACATCAATTCTCTTTCTAGCCTCCTTAGTCATTGTCCAACTCTCTGATGCATAACAAGTGATAGCAAAGATCAAGGCCTGTATCAGACGCACCTTAGTCTCCAGAGAGACACCATTGCTCTTCAGTACTTTGGAGAGGTCCCTAATAGCTGACCTTCCCATTGCAATATGTCTTTTAATTCCTGGATATTGGTGCCAAGAGTATTGACTGTGGAGCCAAGCAAACTAAAGCTGTGTACAATCTTCAATCTCTTCACCATCCATCCTAATGCTGCCAGTTGGGCCAGTGGTGAGAATCTTTGTCTTCTTGACATTGAGCCTCAATCCATATTGGAGGCTGCTGTCCTTGACCTTCTGCAACAAGCCTTTCAGGTCCTTCTCAGTTTCAGCAAGCAGGGTTGTGCCATCTGCATAACACAGATTGTTGATAGATCTCCCACCAATCTTGAGGACACATTTCTCCTCATAGAGTCCAGCCTCCCGGATAATCTGTTCTGCATACAGATCTCCCACCAATCTTGACCACACATTTCTCCTCATAGAGTCCAGCTTCCCGGATAATCTGTTCTGCATACAGGTTGAAAACGTATGGAGACAGGACATATCCCTGGCGTATGCTCTTCTCAATTTTAAATCATGCAGTGTTACCTTGCTCTGTTCTGATGACTGCCTCTGGGTCCAAGTATAGGTTTGTCATTAGTACAATCAAGTGTTCTGGGATTCCCATTCTTCTCAGAGTCAGGTTATATACATGGATTTCACCTGATGGTATGCATAGGAATTAGATCAATTATATCTGCAGAAAGAACCACTGTAGAAGCTCAATTGTCAGCTGGGAAAACTAGGCCTGGAGCTGGTTGTGGAACAGACCATCAACTACTCATATGCAAGTTCAAGCTGAACCTGAGGAAAATGAAACCAAACCTATGGGAACCAAAATGTGACTTTGAGTCTATCCCACCTGAATTTCAGGACAATCTCAGGAACAGGTTTGAGGTTTGAACACTAATTGAGGTTTATTAGTGGGGGGGGGGCGAAGGATGAATACTAGAAATGTTTTTGTTTAGGAATGTTGTTGCTATTGTTGTCACTTGTTGCTTAGTTAGAATCAACTCATAGCTGACCTTCCTGTGGGTTTTCTGAGGCTCTAGATTACACAGGATGAGATTGCTCATCTCTCTTCTGCAAATCAACAAGAGAGCTCTTTTGGCCTAGTGGATAGAAAATTATGCTACCAAAGGTGGGTGATTTTAATCTGCGATCCTCAGGCCTGATTTTAATTGTTTTTGGTCAAACATTCGTCTAAATGATATAGCCCTGGTCTGTCCATTTGCTGTACAGTGGTAACTCATGGTTGCTATGATGCTAAACACTGTGACACTGATGTGTCAAATGTGATAATGGTTACCCATGATGGACAGTGTTTGGTGGAGCTTCCCCAATTAAGCTTGGAAGCAGGAATTGCATCCACTTCTGAAATAGCTTGCCTCCGGAAACTATGAACATGGAGAAACGATGAAAGTTATATAAATGTTCAGATCTTTCATTCATAGGGTTGCTATGAGTTGTCTATGACTCAAAGGCACTTAACAACAACAACAACAGATTACACAGCAGGATATTGCTCATATGTCTTCTGCAGATCAGCTACTGGATTCAATCTGCCTGGCTAGGAAAACAAGAGAGGGAAATGACTACATACAGATTAATGTAGACTCTGACTCTCGCCACTGGACCAATTGGCAGCGTCAAGATGGATGATGAAGAGATTGAGAGTGTTCACAGCTTCACTTTGCTTGGCTCCACAGTTAACACTCTTGG
>NW_006399940.1:5149461-5150940 GCF_000299155.1 Elephantulus edwardii | reverse complement strand
GACTCGATGGCACATAACAACAACAACAACATAGTCTCCCTCTGTGCTCCCAAATGTTCACAAGCACTCCCCCTTTCATATTACAAGATAAAAAGTATGAGGGATTGGGTAAAAACCTGGACATTCTTCCCAAAGAAGGACAATATAATATTTTATCCGGTTACAGTATCTGTATCCAAGTCAAAGATTTCTGAGTATGTGTTATCTTGCCAAGGATCCCTAATGGTATACTGGGTTGACTGTTGGGCTGTTAACTAAAAGGTTGATGGATAAAACCTAACGACTGCTTTAAAGGAAAAAGATGAAGTAGTCTTTTCCCATTAAAATAGATATTTAATATTTAGAAACCTTATGGAATAGTTCTATCTTGTCTTATAGGTTTGCAAAAGGGCCATACTCACTTGGTATTTCTTAAGCCAAATGAACTGAAGAACAAATTCAAGCCTCGGGTTGCAATACTTGGATCATAGGATACTATGAGCAGAATATTGAATGATCCAGGAAGCATTTTTTAAAAGTATATGGAGATTCTATACCAAAACAAACTGACCAACACAAAGAATTTTATGAAGCAACATCTGATCAAAAGGCAGTGGTGATGAAGGACAATGTTCAAACTGCTCTAAAGGAGTTGGCAAAAAATTAGTCCCCAGAAATTGGTGGAATACCAATCGACATATTTCAACAGACAGATGCTTCCTTATACGTGCTCACAAAGTTGTGCCAAGAAATCTAGAGGACAACTATCTGGCCAAGTGACTGGAAGAGATCCATATTTGTTCCAGAAATGAGAGACCTTACAGAGTGTGGAAATTATCAAACGATAGCGCTGATATTACACACAAGCAAAATTCTATTGAAGAGTATCTGAAAACAACTGAAATAGAACATTATCAGAGATCCATCAGAAATACAGTCTGGGCTTAGAAGATGCTGTGGCACCAGAGACATTATTGTCAGTATCAAATGGATCTTGATGGAAAGCAGAGAGTACCAGAGGAATGTCTGTGTTTCATTGACTATGCAAATCGCAACAAATTATTGCTAACCTTGAGAAGAATGAAAATTCCAGATTATTTGATTGTGCTTATGTGATATCTATACTTAGACCAGGAATCATTGGTGAGAACTGAGCAAGGAAACACTGCATGGTTCATAATCAGGAAAGGAGTGCGTCAGGGATGCATCCTGTCTCTATACCTTTTCAATTTATATGCAGAATAGATAATTCAGGAGGCTGAACTTTATGAGGAGGAGTGTGGCATCAGGCTTGGAGGAAGACTCACCAACAACTAATGTTATGCAGATGACACAACTTTCTAGCACCTGCTGCAGAAGGCCAAGGACTGCAGCTTTCAGTATGGATTGAAGCTGGGCCAATGGGCAGAATAATAAGGGAGAAGAAATTGAGGTTGTTAATAATTTCAGCTTGTGTCATAATCAACACTCTTACCACCAATAGTCAAGAAATAAAAAAAA
>NW_006399940.1:5135317-5149176 GCF_000299155.1 Elephantulus edwardii | reverse complement strand
GGTAAATTGCTTTTGCTAGGATTGTAATTTTTCACTAGATTATGTCTTCCTATCTGTGAATAGGGAACATTTTCCCATTTATTTAAGTATTTTCTTGTTTCTCACAGAAATTTAAAAAAAGGAAATAATTCCTCTGGATAAAGCCTCTCTCAGGGTCCTCTCAAAAGTGCTGAAGAGCAACAATGCCAGTCTAGAGACTAAGGTATGCCTGATTCAGGACAGTCTTTGCAATTACTTGCTATGCATTAGAGAGCTAGATAATGACCAAAGATGAGAGAAGAAGAATTGATGCCTTTGAGATGTAGTGCTGAAGAAGAGTATCGAGTATTCCATGTATTTCCAAGAAACAAACAGATTTGTCTTCTAGTGAAACAGGACTGTTCCTTGGAGGCAAGTATTTTGGAGCTCTATCTCACATGCTTTGGGCACATGGCCAGGAGGGTCCAGTCCCTGGAGAAGGACATCATGCTTGGAAGAGTGAAGGGACAGCACAGGAGAGGATGCCTCTGGATGAAATTGATCGACCCATTAACTTGTGTAATGAGGGGGTTGTAAGTGTATCAAAAACAGTGAGACTGGCTCAGGATAGAACAGAGTTCAGAGCTACTGTACACATAACATCAACAGCAATGACTCTAAATCAACCTGACAGGAAGAGGCTTGGTTTGATTCAGTTTGATAGTACTATTCATGATGTCTAATTTTAGTCCCTATCATGGTTCTAATCTATAAGCTACTACATGGGAAATTGGAATACCTCCCCCTGTGTGATTTTTGTCCTCTGAAACCCCATGAAGCGTCAGCTATGAATTGGTTCTGACTCAATGGCACATAACAACAACTTCACCCAGAAAATGGGTTTAAGTATAAATTTAATTATTTCTGTTGCTGTTGTTGTTATGTACCGTCGAGTAGCCTGCAACTCATAGCGACCCTATGTACAACAGCCATAAACTCTGCTCTATCTCTTGCCAATCTTATTGTCTCTGAAACACCTATCCCCATTACCCCAGTGACTGAATCAATCCATCACATCGAGGGTTTTCCTCTCCTGTGCTGTCCCTTCACCCTCCCAAGCATGACGTCCCTCTCCAAGGACTGATCCCACCTTGTAACATGTCCAAAGTATGGCAGATGAAGCTTCAGAATCCTTGCTTTCTCGGAGCATCCTGGCTTCACCCTCTCCAGAATGAACTTGTTTGTTCTCCTAGCAGTCCATGGTATGTATACTCTTCTCCAGCACCACAGCTCAAAGGCATCAACTCTCCTTCTGCCATCCGCATTCATTGTCCAGCTCTCTGATGCATAGTAAGTAATTGCCAAGACCATGGCATGTATCAGGCGCACCCTAGTCTCCAGCCTGACATCAGATACAAATCAATCATGCAATGTTATTGTTATTGTTGTTAGGTGTTGTTGAGTATGACTCATAGAGACCTTATGAACAGCAGTTCTGAAATCTGTTCTATCCTGTGCCATCTTCACACTTTCTGACATACTAGAGCCCATTGCAGCAGTCACCGTGTCAATTCACCTGTTTGAAGGTCTTCCTCTCTTTCACCAACCCTCCACTCTCCCCAGCATCATGTTCTACTCTAAGGAATAGCCTCTCCTAGCAACATGCCCAAAGTATGTGAGGTGAAGCCTCATCATTCTTGCCTCCAAAAGAACATGTTGGCTGTACCCCCTCCAAGACACATCTGTGTGTTATCTTGGGTGTCCATGGGATGTTCAGTGCTCTTCTCTAACACCACAGCTCAAAGGTGTCAGTTCTTTTCCTGTCATTCTTATTCATTGTCCAGATCTCGTGTACACAACAAGTGATTGGAAAGACCATGGTAGTAATTAAACTGAAAAAATGAATATAATAATTCTATGTGGAAATTCTCTTTTCTCTTCCCATCTCACCCACTTGCTGGAGTTGGCATTCTCTGGCCATTTAACAAATTCTACTAGACAAGAATACTAAGGATTCTAGTTCTGATTGGAGAATTCTTTTTTCAATTCATTTGTCCCTTTCAAGAGGCTTCCCCTCATATGTTGTCCTTTCTAACCACATTTAAGATGGACAGTAAGATTGTCCAACCCAAAGGTGCAATATCTTTTTACAAATGGTTCCTTTTTAGTGGGAGTTTGAAAAACAGAAATTCCTTAGGGTTAACAGTTGAAAGCCATTTCAGAGAGATGTTTTTCCGCTCCATATAAAACTCTGGTGTGTTTTTTTCCTGTCAAATCCCACGATGAGAATGATGAGAGAAAGGGATTTGTCAAGTTAAAGTGTTTGAGTCTTAAGCTAGTAACAAGTTTCAGCAGTCTGACTGAGCCTGTCTTTTCAACTTCTGCCTAGAGATACTCTTAAATAATAGGATGGGTGGTGAGTGCCCTTATCCCAAGGCTGCATTCCAGCTGCATCTTCACAATGGGAGTGATTGTACCTTTGCCAGATGGGAAATTCAAAACTGCAGGAGCTTGGGAGGTGTTTGAGGAATAATGATAGGTTTTCTAGGCACAGTGTGATTTCTTCTATGGCTCCCTTTCCTTTGCCTTCATTTGTTTTAAGCCTAGCTTGGGGCCATAGCATACTATTTTCCATCCCTAGTGGGCTCAAGATAAGGGAACTCTTGGTCACCTTCAATAGCAGGCTTTAGGCCTTTTTGTGAAGTTTCTGTCTTTGAGTTCTGTCTAGTTCTAGTCCAAGTCTCTCTATCCTTGTTGCAAAACTTTAATAAAAGGAATAAGAAGCAGCTCATACATTAAAATCATTATTTCCCCCCCACCCCCACCCCCACTCCCCAAGACTTGTAAGTTTCATCCTTAGTGAATATGTGGTCTAAGCATCAAGGTACAACAGCAATAGTTTATTTTACCAGATGTTTCACTGCCATGCCTGAGGGATTCTCAATGTACAGACTCTGAAATCCTGCATGAGCTCTGATTCTATCTCCTGAGAAAGCAGCATGACAGGAATTTACAATGACCTTAAGGAGATTACTCCGGCTGAATTCCACCCATTCCTCTTCAGGAATACTCTGATACCCTCCCTGATACTTTTGGTTTAATACTGTCTGATCCAAATAGTATTTACTTACAATCATCACTCTTTTCCGTTATCCTTATTTTTGATGTTTCTCTGCTTCTTTAGACTTTAAATAGTTACAGATACTCTCTAACTTTTCATCACTCATCTACCAGAGTCAAGACGTTTCACTGAAATACTTAGCTGTACTTATGGGCAGGGATAAAACTTTATCCACAGGAACTCCTTGCAGGTTTAAAATTATTATAGATATTCTACAAAACTCCCACAATGGTTTATTTGCTTGTTCATTTATTTATTCACACATTTAGCCAATTAGTCATTTAATGCCATATGCTGGCAGTACATGAAGTAATACAAGGAATTCTAAAACATATGAGACATGGTTCCTGGCTCTGCAGTGATTTACACATTAGGTAGAGGATAGGAACATATTAACAACAATCTGTAACATAGGGATGAAGAAGATAAATTCAGAAGAGAATTTAAAATTATCATTTTAACTCAGATGATGAAGAGAGAAACATCTGCTGAAATCAGGGAAGACTTCATAAATAAAGAAGTTAAACCTTGAAATAGGGATAGGATTTTGATACAAAGAATTACATCTTTTATTTGAGTCAATGGGGATGAGTTCCAGTGAGGTACAGCATAAGAAAAGGGATAGAGTTTAAAAAATAATTGAACCCGTTGAAGGGTGTATGAACAAAACAATATCACTGAACTGTAACATTTAGTTGAGTAAAAGCAAGAGTGAGATTAGGAGAAGGGGAGTGGGGAGAAGATTGTGATCAACCTTAACAGCTAAGTTAAAGCATTCATTTTTTTTTTAATTTACAGACAAATTCATAAGATATACAGCTCAATAAAGTATCACAAAGTGAATAGGGTCATGAAACCACTTCTTGGTCAGGAAATATTTCATTCCCAGTATATCAAAAGCTCCATCTATGACTCTTTTAAAATACTGCATTCTTCTTTCTCTCTAAAGAGAACTACACTGACTTCTAACACTGTTTATGTTTGTTTTTGAAATGAATAAAAATGTCATTAGATAATACAATATACACTATTTTTAGTCTAGCTTCTTGTTGCAAATGTTCTTGAGGAGACGTATATGATGTTGAATTTGGTTATGATTATTTTTATGATTTTTTTTTGTTTCAGTCAGTGGATGAATACTGTATAAGTTATTTATCCAAATTCTTGTTCATGTGAAATTTGGAGTTCACAACTTTAGTAGACATTTAGATTCAGCTTTCCGTAATGATTTTACATATATACTTGTGTTTACCTGTAAGGTCTTCAATGGTTCATTATTTTAGAAGTATGGACTGTTTTCTTCTAGTCTGGTATAGTCTAGAAGCTCTGCTGAAACTTGCCCACCAGGAGTGACCTTGATGGTATCTGAAATACTAAGGGGCAGAGCACCCATCATCACAGCAATACACAAATCATGTCAGTAAGACTTGAAACACTTGATGATGACATTTAAGGATTACAGCCATCAGTATAGATCATACTTCAATATAAACAGCTCATTGCTATTGAGCTGGAGCTGACTTAGAGCTGAACCAATTGATAGCCGAGTCTTCGGTGGGTTTTCAGAGGCTATAAATCACACTGGAGGAGATTGTCCATCTTTCTTCCTTGAATCAGCTGGTGTATTGAACCATCTGCCTTTGGTTGGCAGCACAATTCTTTACTCACTAGGCAACCAGAGCTCCCTCAACATAGAGAAAACAAAAATCCTCCTAACTGAACCAATAAATAATGTCTAGCAAATAGGAAAAGTATGAAATGGCTTAGGATATTTTACTTAGATCGACAATCAATGCCCATGGAAGCAACAGTTTTGGCTGGGAAAATATTCCGCAAGAGATCTCTTAACATTGCTAAAGAGCAAGATGTCACTCTGAGGCAATTAAGTGCACTTAACCCAAATCATGGTATTTTCCCTTGGGTTAAGTCAGCTCTGGTGGCCTAGTGGTAAGTAGCTGTGCTGTCAACCCAAAGGCACATTGTTAGAATCTACCAGTTCTGACTCAATGGCACCTAACAACAGCTTATATGTGTGTAGAGAGTCCTGGTAACCCAGTGGGTAGGGGGTTGTGTTGCCCACCCACAGGTTGCCCACAGGTGGACAACTCTAATCTATCAGTTACTCCAATGGAGAAAGAGGGACAGTCTCGTCCTGTGCAATTTATGATCACCGAAATCTCATTGACAGATCATGTATGACTTGGTTCCAACTCGACAGCAATGAGATTTTATTTTTAGTTATATGCATGTGAAAGTTGGATAATGAATAAAGGAAGATCATAGAAGAATGAATGCCTTTGAATTGTGGTACTGGTGAAGAATATTAAATATACCATGGAATGCCAACAGAAAAAGAATTTTTTCTTTTCTTTGAAGAAGTACAGTCAAAATGCTTCTTAGAAGCAATGATAGTGAAGAAAGGCATGCTGTTTGACAAAGTAGAAGGCGAGTGAGAAAAAGGAAGACTTTCAGTGAAATAGACTCATACAATGGCTACAACAATGGGTTGAAGTACTGGAGAGATTGTGAGGATGGCACAAGGTTAGACAGCATTTCCTTATGTTATACATGAGGTTGCTATAAGCCCAACCCAGGTAGATGGCATCTATTAATAGGATACTCGTTATATGGAATCTCTGTCAGTCTGTAATTTTTATGACACTTGGTATTTTTTGAAATTAATTTCTACATTGGAATATTTTGACTTTTTATGCTAATCGTTAGTCACTGAAGGATTTTGACTTGGAGAATGATGTGACCAGGGGAGACACAGTTGATAGTTTTGAGCAAATTAAAGATTTGAGAAGAAAAGCCCAATTAATGTAAAAACAGAATATTAACGGAGGAGTAAAAAAATGAGATAGACGAGATATTTTTCCCCCTAGTGTGTGCTTATAAATAATAAGATTTGGCAATTAATGAGTTATGGGGATGAAAGTAGTGAAAGAGATTTGAATTGAGAATATGCTTGACTTAAGTGACTACAAGAGTGGGTTAGTCTTAACCAATTTAAGGAGAGTTGAGAAAAAATCTTGGCTTTGGGGAAATTTCTTTCTACTAAAATTGTATCATTTACCTCATTAAAACTGTTTTACTCCCACCTTAGTTCTAATTGGTGACAATCTTTCTCTCTAACTCTTTCCTTGTCATTTCTGTGAAAGATCATTTTCAGTAGAAGTTGTATCTGTCAGGGAAGGAAGAATCAGCACTAGGGTGAGATTGTTAAATTTCCTCTTTTCAGTGAACTCAGTGTCTAGAGAAGGCAACAAAAGCTTTTCTATTATTCAAACCTAACAGCTTTGGTGTACAGAGTGATAGCTGCTAGGAGATAACTTGCCTGGGGCTTCTGAGAAGTCTGTCCACAAAGCTTTTAAAGTGGTACTCACATGCATCATTAATTCTTCCTCTATCACCAGACGTTTTCCTTCACTGACATCTTTTAAAAACCAAACCAAAACCAAAACCAACCAAAAGCTTTACTACTTGTCAGTAAGTTCCAATTCATAGCAACCCTTCATTAAATTTCCAAAGGTGTAAAGTATAATGAGAGGAGACTTCCCATCTTTCTCACAGGGAGCAACTAGTGGATTCAAAACTCTGACTTTTTGGGTGGCAGCTCCTTACGTTACACACTAAACCACTATTGTTAGGTGCAGTGGAGACAAGAATCTTTTTCCAAAAAAATCCCACAACTGACAACACTTCTTTATTTTTTATTTACTTCTGTATCTAAGAACAGAATATTGAGTAATTGTCATGTAAGGAAGATTAGTAATCATGTGCTCAATTATTGGCCATTCTATCTTTATGAGTTCTTCTACCAATCATGTTCCCATAGTACCATAAAGGAAAGAAAAATCACAGTCCCTGCCTACCTTTGAAGGAAAACATCAAAGAAACCGTCCTTAATTTGCTTACTCCCAAATGGCATATCGGCTCTTGAATTTGGGTTCTTCTAATTTAATGTTGCTGGCTCGTGGCTCCTACAGATTTGATGCTTGTATTTGCCAGTCTCTTTGGCTCAAAGCACCCCTATTGTCTTGAGTAAAACCTTCTTACCCCTCACTACGCTGGAATCTAATGAATAGCCTCCTTCTTTCAACTTATTTCCCATTGGTTGGCTCATTCCTCAACCTCCATCGAAACAGGAAAGCTTAATTATGTTCATAAATCTGTGACATGATTGAATATGGAGATGCACAGTGTTTATTCAAGAAGTAAACATTGACAAACCATCCTAATAATTAAATGATTTCATAACCACATCATTTCTTCAGGAATTTAAATGTATATGTGTCCAGCTTTTCTGATTCATGTCATTATTCTTTCGGTGATAGAATGGACACGGTACACTGCTCTGTGAAGAATACCTCATTACCTTTCAGAGGTCTCTCAATTTCATAGTGTTGCCTAAAAATATCTTTTCACTAAGAGAGCCTAGAAGAACTGCACTCAGGAGAGAATTGTGTTTTCCATTACATTGATCTTAGTCAGTGAACTCCAATGGATTACTGAACGGCATGCTGCTAATAAATCTACAAACATTACACCTGATCTCACCTATGTTTTAATCTTTATCCGTGTGTTGAATGAGATTTGATATTAATCTAATGGAAGACTTACTTTTCTCTCTTTGGTTTGTTTTGGATTATTTACTTTAGCATATTTACCAATGATCAGCCTCTTCAAAACATCATACATAGAAATACTCTATCCAGGATTGATAACCAGGAAAAATGTGCTAACCTTAAGAAAAATGTTTCACATGCACTGAGTCAGTTCTTAGCTTATAATGATAACCTATCTATGCTGCTGACAATACAATCAGGTTATATTTTATCTGCAATACAAGGAAGTCATATATAAATTACATTTATAATTTCTATCTATAACAAAAAGTCAGTGGCTATTCACTCAAATCCTATTCATATAAGGTTGTTATTGTTTACCTTCAAGCTAGAACTAACCTATAGTTGAACCTCCAGTGGATTTTCAGAGACAGTAAATCGCATGAGAGGAGACTGCCCATTTTTATCCTATATAGCAACTAGTGGATTTGACCTGCGTGTTTTTGGCTTGGTAACGCAGCTTCTTAACACTAGGCCACCAGAGCTCCTTTTCATATGGGGAGGTGGGTCAATATTGATTAAAGTACTACTGAAGAAAGTGAAAAAAGAGAAAACATAATTCTTACCAGAGTGAAGTCTGCATAGTGGAGTGGACTTAGGGGTTGAAGGGAAGGATGGCATAACAATGAAAGCATATTTTTTTCTTTTCAAGGAGAAGAGTGAATTGAGGAGGGGGAGTGGTGGGTAGGGAGAAAAGTGCAACAATGAATGACTGGAAACTCTAAGTCTCTGTAAACTTTCATTAAAATTAATTAAAAAACAGATTGACTTTTCAATCTAAGATAATTCAATTTAAGATACCAAATTAACCTGATGAATTTGAATGTTAAAGTGTGTAATCTCAATGTACAGGTAATAACCATCAGGCAAAGATGCAGTTCTTGACAACAGTTTAAAGATAATAGGATAATGAGGTTAGATGTGTTGGAGACAGTGAGACTGGCTCAGGATAGGGCAGGGTTCAGAGCTGTTGAACATAGCGTTGCTATGAGTCACAGGTGATTCTATGGGACATAACAACTACAATTAAACTTGAAAAATAGAGAGCAGGGCTACATCAAAGGGCAGTAGAAAATCTGATTTGAAATCCTGGCATTGATACTAAACAGGAGCTAGAGACTGTATTTCTAGATCTATAAAATGAATGTGCCAGTACTTCACTCATTTGGTAGTGGGAAAAGTAAATAGATGAGAAAATACTTTGTAAATTTTGAAGCAGTCTAGAAATAAAAGCTATTATTAATTCAGTTTCTTGTTAAGGTCACCTTGAAAACTATCAAGAAATAGAACAATCTTGGAAAGTACAAACTAAAGACAAAACATTTATCACAGGGATCCTACTGGAGTAAACAGCCTAGACAAGTTTAATGAGTTGTGATATGCTTTTAGGTGCGGTGGTAAAGAAAATGAAGGATCCTATTGAAAAAGAGAAGACCCTTGGTAAGACAGATTTACATAGTGTTTACAACCATGGACGGAAGCACTGTAGACACGGTGAGGATGTTGCAGGATCCAGCAGGGCTTAGTGCTGTTGTACACACGGATGCAACAACTTGGAGTCATTGACTTGACTGATTTTTAAAAACAGAATAATTAGATGATCAGATGTTGTAGGTTTTGAATTGATGTTGTAAAACAAAATGTGTATACAATATTATTGGAAACCCAATATATTTTGTAAACTTTCACTCAGATCACAATCTAAAAAAAATGAAAAGAATCTAAACTAGATGATTTTGCAATTCAACTAATCTTATAGAAACACAGACTCAAAATGAGAGAAAAATTCCAAAGTTATTTAATCTGCTGTTGATGCAAGAATCCTTTCTAGAGGGTTCAGGTCAAGTGATTGTCTAATGTTTGACTCTCTGTTGATAGAGAACAGGCTAGTATATTCGAAATGCCAGACAGGCATGACTTTGGGTTAGCAGTGCAACTCCTTACTGATTGTTTCACTTTCTAGTTTAGTAGTACAGATAGTAAAATTTAGAACATGCGCCCTAGATGATTCTGATGTAGCCAGATCATTAGATAACTTTTCAGAACCTCTATTTAGATAAGAGAATTAATTTATAAGTTTATTTTTAATAAATTCCTTTTAATTGTAAGAATATTCTTTTACTTTGGATTTTTAATAGCCAACAATGATAATTTTGAGAGTGAAAAGTCTTACTGATGGAAAGATTAAATGAGGTAATCCCAGTTCCCTAACTCATTAAGCAATTCAACAAATAGGTATTGAACATCTGTATTGTGCAAGACACCAAGATAAATCCCAGAATAAAGAATGTCATCAGAATTATTGTGAGGCTGGTGGTACAAGCTTGCTGTTGGTGAAGGGAGGAGGTTACTTAGGTACTAAAAAAACCCCAGAAGCCTGTCTCTGGGTGCTCATAGGCAGTTAGCATCATCTGCAAATGAAATGAATAGGCAATTATTTCTTTATTTGAATATGAACCATATATTCCTCAAAAATATAACAATGTAGACATTTTAAAAAGTATAGACATGTTTCTTCAAGTATGTAAGGGATTTTTAGGCAAGGCTAGAGACCTTGGCTCCAATTAATTAGCCTTAAGCATAATAAGAAAAATCTAACCATATCATTTTCTGCCACATTTAATGAAATAAGATTTTCTTTTTAATTGCTCTAGTGAACTGCTTCACAGTTATATGCATAATGCGTATGAAAAAAACACCTGTCTATTAAGACACAATGGGAAAATATTCAGAAGCTCATTCTTTCAGCCAACAAAAATAACAACTATTATATTTTGAGTGTGAGATTGAGCTCAGAGTTCATGTTATTATTACAGGGGATATTTTAATATTAAATACAAATGTTTGATAGCAAATTTTGAACAATTATTCTTATCTTCTCCTACTTTAAAATTTACCTTTAAAGCTTAAAAGTTGTAAAGTATATTGTTGCATTTGTTGTGTACATTTGAGTAGGAAATAACTCATGGCTGACTCTCTAGTGGGCTTTCAGAGGTAGTAAATCACATAGGAGAACACTGCCCATTTTTATCCCATAGAGAAGCTGATGGATTGACCTCTTGATTCGCAATGCAGCTTCTTTCTACTAGTCACCAGAATTTCCTTGTAAATGATATAATTTATAGCAAATTCTAAATATTTACATAAACACTTCATCACTCTTTGAAATGTAATAATTTTGTTTACCGCCATAATCTGTATTAACATATCTTAAGAAATTAAGTTGTAACAGGCAGAAATTCTTCTTCAGCTTTTATACTTGAATGCATATTTCCATGCCATCTTTCCAACAGAATTTTATCCTAATTTAGTATGTCTTTTCTCCGTAAAAATCTTCGCAGGATCAACTTTTTATATTACTCTGCCAAAAGTATGTATATACATTGAAAGGTGATTTGAAAAAGAAATTGCAACTGGAATGCCATAAGGATTAAAGTTTTTCCCTGTGATTATTGATGAAAAAATTTAATGTGAACAAAATAAATATAGTAAACATTTTTATAATAAATATAAACCTGAAATTTATTAGAAATATTCTCATTATTGTCATGGTTTGACTATTTTTGTTGTTGTTTAAGAAATGTATCTTTAGAGGAACAGTACTTCTTGCTAAGATGAAACAGAACTCAGCATCAATCTGTTCTATTTTGCTATTTTGAATGTGAGAGCTGAGAAAACTTATTCCCATAAATAAGTAGATGGGAAAGGAAGAGATTTTGTTTTAGCAGTGCCACTCAAATATATGAACTCCTTCCAAATCGTATGCCCAAAACCACATAGTTATCTATCATTGAAAATTATTTTTAATTATTTACCAGCTGTTGTTTCTATTAAACTTTTAAAAAAATTTTGTTGAAGGCAAAGAATTGGAACAAATTCTAGATTGCTACTCAGTTAATAGAGTCATTTGCTTTTTTAAACACCAACACCAACATTTTAAATTGTCCTCTTCTTTAGAATTCTAGAGATTTTACATCAAGCGTCAATGTACCATGTAGTTAGATGCCATATACTCTGATTCAGAGTGACCCTTGCTTTATCTTGTGCCATTCTCACAATTTCTGCTGTATTTAACTAAACCCAACGTTGCAGTCATTGTGTCAATAGACCTCATTGAATGTTTTCCTCTCTTTTGTTGACCTCTCTGCTTTACCAAACATATTTGAGTAAAATGGATGACAGAGCTAGTTTTCTTTTTTAAAAAATACAAAAAAGTTTGTTATTGGTGTTATGTGCTGTTGAGTCAACTATGATTCATAGATATTCTATGAACAATGACTCTGACTGAACCTTGCCCTATCGTAAGCCAACTTCACTATCTTTGGCACACTTTACCGATTGCCACAGTCATTTTGTCAACCCATCTGATCTAGGGTCTTTCTCTTTTGTTCTAACCCTCTACATTTCCAAGCATAATGCTGTTCTCCAAGGACTGCTCCCTTCTGGAAACATGCTCAAAGTATGTGAGACAGAGTTTCAAAATCTTTTCCTCCAAGGAGCAACTTGGTTTCATGCTCTCTAGGACAAACTTGTTTATTCTTTGGCAGCCAATCGTATATTCACTACTCTTCCCCAGCACCATAGCTCAGAGGCATAGATTTGTCTTGTGTCATCCTAATTAATTATCCAGATCTCAGATGCATAGCAAGTAATTGGGAAGACCTTGGCTTGGACAGGCTTACTCTAGTCTCTAAACTAACATTGTTGCTTTTTTAGTACTCTGGAGAGGTCCTGACAATAGATTTTCTCAGTGCAACTCATCTTTTGATTTCTTGACTGCTGGTATCAAGTGTGTTGATTGTACATCCAAACAAGATAAAATTGTTAATAACTACAATCTTTTGTCTGATTAACATTATGCTGCTTATCAGTCTGGTAATGAGTATTCATTCTTTACAGAAGGAGGCATATTTCAAGACCATTAGATTTCAATTGAACATGTGTACATTAATGGCATGCTGAGACCTTCTAAAGGCTACTAGGCATAATTAATTGCCAGATCCTAAGATTCTTCCCTAAATTATCACTGCCTGCAAATTTCACAATTGCTGCTTCCTAAATTTTTCTATTTGGACAGAAAAAGGAAAAGGCACAATGTGACATGGACACTCCTCCCTATGCGAGATGGGGAGATGGGTGGTCCTTGACACCTATTTTTGGATTTGATTGAGCCTGTATCTGTGTAAGAATTGATGTTATGTGACTTCTCAGACTAAGTAATAAAAGATTCTTTTCATCAGCTCATTTGAGATAGGTGCTCTTCAGATGCAGCTGCTATGCTGTGAGGAAGCCAGACCACATGTGAAAGCCTTGTGTCAGTATTTCAGGTAACACTGTCATAGTAGATATCAAGCAATAGTTATCAATTGCGAAATGTGTGTGAGGAGACACTAAGACTACTCTTGTTCCAGACACTGTCATCATCTGATTATGACAATATGAAAGCCTCCAAGCAAGAACGTCAGGACTAAGAAAGATAAATACTAACGTGATTATAATTGTCTCCAATTACTAAGTTTTAAGGTTAGTCATTATGCAGAATACACCAGAGTAATTTACTGACAAGTACCTTGCCATACACTCAACTAAAAGTTTTCTTAAGGTTTTACCTATTTGGGCGTGAAATTTGTCTTTGTATATAAAATTGAAAAATAAGATAGTAATGAAAAAAATTATAGAAAATACCGTTAATGTTTAATTTCATTAAAGAAAATGTAGATTTCAATGTTGTTAGGTAGTATGAACAGGATTCTAATTCATAGCCGGTGTACAACAGATCAAAACCCTGCCTGATTCTACCACATTGTTCAGTGCTTTCAATTCTAAGTTTTAATAACACAACAATAGTAATAACACAGCAATATTAATGAAAAGGAATTGAAATACTTGCTGCACAACACAAAAGCCCAAACTATATGAGATGAAGCTTTGTCATCCTTGCTTCCAAAGAGCATTCTGGCTGCACAATCTCCAAGATGTATGTGTTCTTTTTTGCAGACCATGGGTTTTTTGAGCACTCTTCTCCAACATCACAGCATCAGTTCTCCTGTGTTATCCTATTCCTTATCCCTTTCTCAGATGCATAGGGAATCATTGAAAGGATTTATCTTTTTTTTTAATGGTTTGCTGTATATGTTTAATAAAGTTTTTTT
>NW_006399940.1:5129848-5133597 GCF_000299155.1 Elephantulus edwardii | reverse complement strand
TATTGCCATTTTCACAACATTAAGCCTTCCTATCCATGAGCAGGGAATATTCTTCCACTTCTCTAGGCTTTTATCTTAATCAGATAAACCTTAACTTTTAAACTGATATTATTGATTTTTAATACTTTGGAGATTGGCAGTCCATTGCTGTTATTGTGTACTGTAGAGTCAGAACTGACCTGTAGGTGACCCTCTGCTGGGTTTTCAGAGGCAGTTAATCGTTCGGGAGGAGATCGTCTATCCTTTTCCCATGGAGCGGCTAGTGGCCTCGAATCACATGCCTTCAAAAAACATAAATTCTTCTTTGTTATTTTCTGTTGATTGTCAAACTTTCACACACATGTGAAGAAACTTAAAATATCACTGCTTGAATCAGGTTCACCTTAGGTTTCAAAGTAACATCCTTTCTCTTGAACTCTATTTTTTTCTCTCTCTCTTTTAGTTAGTTTATTTACAAAATTCTAATACAAGTTGGAACAGATTCTTTCAATTTCCCTCACCCATTAAATTATACAACCCAATGATTAATCCCCTCGTCCCCCTGTACATCCACATCCCTCTGCTTCAAGCCTCTCCCACCTCTCCTGGATCCTTATACTCATTCTACAATAACTGTCTTATACATATTTATCCTTGTAGGACTGAGTTAGTTCACTCAGCATAATGCTCTCCAGTCCCTCTCAAGTTAGGCAATAATTTACCAAGTTATTGATCCTGCGTGCTGCATAGTATTCCATTGTGTGAATGTACGATAGTTTCTCAATCCATCCGTTTGTGGTTGGACATTTGGGCTCTTTCCATGTTCTTGGGATGGTAAATAATGCTGCTATGAAAGTTGGTGTACAAATCTCAGTTTGTGCCTCAGTTCTCATATTCTCAAGGTATATTCCAAGTAGTGGAATAACCAAATCATATGAAATTTCTATGTTTAGCTTTTTGAGGAAGCTCCAAACTGCTTTTCAGAATGGTTGCACCATTTTACAATCCCACCAACGTTTCTCTTAAACTCTGTAAAGAAGTCCTTTGCAGATTTGCCCAAAGCAATATTTCATTTTATTTCTTCACTCTGCATCTAAAAGTGATGATTGTGCATCCAAATAAAATGAAATTGTTTACAACTTCAGTCTTAGTATGTTTATTATGATGCTGCTTATTTTTCCAATTATGAAAGTTTTTATTTATGTTGAGGTGCAATCCATAGCTGAAGGCTATCTTTGATCATTATGAGTGCTTCAAAACACCTTAGTTTTCTATAAACAAAGTTGTGTCATCTCTGTATTGCATGTTATTACTCCCCCCCCATCTAAGTCGTAGGCACATACCTGAATGGAAAAAAAAAATAACAGAAGTGTTCTTATTTTTTCTTTTTAATTTTTTAGCATGGGGATAGAGAAGGTGTAGTATACAGTGATAATTCAGGAAACTAGGAAATGAAAAAGGAAAAATTTTAAAAACTTAACTGAAGGAGTAAAGAGGAGAAGGTAAAATGTTAGAGATTTATTTATTTTCCCCAAGAAGAATGTTCAAGTCCTAATTCCTGGTATCTCTGAATTAAACTAATCTGGAAATAAAGTCTTTGCAACGTTGATTAGTCAAGTCCACATAAGATTATACAAGAGTACAGTGGGCCTCAATTCTATATCTCTTGAGTCTTTAGAAGAAAAGTGGCATAGAAATTGAGAGACTGGCCATGACCTTTTCCTAGAGAGAGCATGCATTTGTGGACATCTTGACTTAAACTAGTACTTTCAAAAAAGCTATGGCAGAATATATTTCAATTGTTTTAAGTCGCACAATCTGTTATTACAGTCCTCGGAAATTAATACAGAAACTACTTCTATCTACCACCTGGTTTGCTAGAGGAACAGTCGAGGAAATGGGGCTATCCCGAGCGCAGGTTTGGCTGCTCTGGAGGCTGCTAAGGCCTCACTGTGCCTGTTGGAACTATCACCATCTTTTGTACGCAGCTCGAAGTCTCAGGTACACTGATGCTGTTGGAATCCAGGACCTACCAGTACTACTAGAGCCAGAGCCACAAGCACCATACTGTGTGGCTGACTGCTATTGCTGTGGAAACTTGCCACCTGAATAGGACCCCAGTGCCAGCGCCAGCATTTGCGCTCTCTCTCCTCTCTCTCTTTCTCTCTCTCTCTCTCTCTCTCTCTCTCTCTCTCTCTCTCTCTCTCTCCTCTCGCTCTCGCTCTCTCGCTCTCTCAGCTCATTTACACCTAGCTGTTTCTTCAATGCATCTCCAGATCTGGGGAAAACAGCAGAAAGCAAAACAACAGGCCTCACTTTCTGCCTTTTAATCCCCTGCGAATGCCTTCCATTGGCAGAACCTCCCTTGGAAGCAGCTGGGAAGGAAGTCTGTGAGATGTAGTTTGCAGGCTCCTAGCCATCTTGGGATATAGAGGAGATTCCAGAAGGCTAAGGATGTTGCTGAGAGCCAAATGACAAATAGCCAGCACAGAAGGTTTAAAGGAAAAGTCAGCTACTGACTTGTGAATATTATAGCTTTTCTGGGTAGGCATATCTTTCTGGCACTTCCTTTGGGTGTTATACACAGCTATAAATATAAAGTATATGCATATTTTTAATAGAGAGATTGAGAGTAAAATCAAAACTACTTATGGCAAAGAGGTTTGAGAATTTTCCAACTGTGAAGAAAACTTTAATGATGGTGATATTTCATTGATTATTCTGGTATTTCTAGAGTTTATCTTATATATATTGCTGTTTTTGCTGACATTTTACAGAATTTGGAGAGCGAACAAAGTTTAATAGGTCATTAAGTGGGACTTTTCGCATTGTTTCAGATTTTCAGTTAAGTTCCAAACTGAACACAAGAGTTTGTAAATTTTTCACATTTGAATGATTTCACTAAAGGTGCAGCCAAAATTAGACTTAAAAGTGTATCCCTAAGAAGGAATGGGCCTGCAAGACCCATCCCCTTTCTCCTACTTCTTCTCCAACCTCTACAACACCTAAACAGATAAATAACTGGGACATCTTATCTCCTCTTTTTAGCTTGTCTATTATAGTTAATTAGACCCAAATATACTAATGATCATATATGACACAGAACCAGATAGTGTTTCATTCTGCTACATATAAGATTGTCATGAGTCAGAATTGATTCCCCACCACCTAATGAGATTGGCACAGGATAGAGCAGGGTTTAGGGATGTTGTATGTAGTGTCTCTATGAGTTGCAGGCAACTCAATGGCACATAGCAACAGTGGCTTAGTGGTAAGAAATTTGACTGCCAATCCAAAGGTAGGTTATTCAAATCCACTAGCTGCTCTGCAGAAGAAAGATGGCCAATCTTGTCTTGAGTGATTTATTGTCTCTAGAAACAAACTGAAAGGTCCGCTATGAGTTGGTTCTAACTCAACGATACACAACAATGTTGTTGTTGTTGTTGTTATGTGCCGTTGAGTCACTTGCGACTCATAGCGACCCTATGTACAACAGCCCTAAACTCTATTCTTTCCTGTGCCAATCTCATTGTCTCTGACACACTCATCCCGATTACCCCAGTCACCGAATCAATCCATCTTCTAGAGGGCCTTCCCCTCCTGCTCCTGCCCTCCACCCTCCCAAGCATGATGTCCTTCTCCAAGGACCGGTCTCTCCTTATAACATGACCAAAGTATGTCAGATGAAGCCTCAGAATCCTTGCAAGGAGCAGCCTGGTTTAACCATCTCAAAGATGAATCTGTTTGTTTTCTTAGCAGTTCATGGTACC
>NW_006399940.1:5121901-5129502 GCF_000299155.1 Elephantulus edwardii | reverse complement strand
AGCAGGCCTCTGAAAACCCTATGTACAACAGAACACACAAAGAATGACAAAAAGGGAAATTGAGTATGGAAATACAAAGGAAGAACAGTTGTAAGCAGACACTAGTGATTGGAACATGGAATGTGAGAACCATGAACATCAATAATAGCACAATTAAAGTATATCCACTATTGATGATGCAGTGAATTTCATAATATGCTATTTCAAGCCATGCTTTTTGTAACTCTCATGAAAAGACTGGAAGGAACTATGCAAATATGAGGTACTTTTGGTCCACTCTGGGGATTAGATAGCTTGTGGGATGGGATCATGCAAATGAGTTTATGAACATAAAAATTAAGGAGCTCTGGTAAGAAACTGCACTGCAACCTCGAAGGTATTTGGTATTTCTTCAGGTTCAGAAATTTAAAGTTCTTGAGAATCTCATGCAGCTGTTTAGGCTGTGGCTATCTTAGATGAACCAAGGAATAAGGTTAAGTGGAGGTTTGGAGTCAGGAGGAATTGGAGAAATTATATATTGTTATAAAGATGGGCTGATTTGAAAGATTAAACATCAAGGGTATTTTTGACCCTGTAATCTGATGGCTAATCTGGAATTGATATTATTGGGATGATTTGTGATTATAGTTGGTGTCTCGGTGGGTTTAATTGTAAGGGTCTATATTCATTGTAACATGTAACTTTAGAAAAAAAGAGATAAAAAAGAGAATGATAAACCTTTGGTTTCTGGAGCAGGTAAAAATCTCTTCCCATCAATAAAATCCACAGTACCAAAACAATATCTATAAAGTAAGACATGTCCCCACCCTAGTTTGTCACACATATTCCCGTTATTCACTATGTATGATATTCATAAAAAACATTGTAAAGTTTATTAGGGAAATAGGTCATGGGGAGCAGAGGAAGACAAAGAATATCATACCATGAAAGTCCCCAGGTTTAGTCATGCGCACAACTGCAAGAAATTGATTTATTCAAATCTTTCCATCAAGATTTATCTCATAGCAATCACAAGTCAGATTTTCTTTCCATCATCCAGAGAGCAAAACTTTTAACTCTGCCTCCATCTCCATTCTCCATGGTTCTGTCAGGCTATGCCTTGCCACAGTCTTTTCACTGTTGGATTAGCTTTCTCCCTTATGTTAACCTCACAGCTCTTGATGATGTTGAAGATGTTGATCAAAGTGTGAACCATGTGTCTGCAGTTGAGGAGACCATGTCCCCAGAAGGTGGTACAGAAATGGATATAAAAGCCATTTTAAAAAATCTTAACCTGACTATCCTTTCCTAAGAAATCTCCAAATGATGTATATATGCAGGATACCTTTACCAATGAAGCACAGTGCCATCATACTGAAACAATTGCAGGGACTTTTATCCTAAACTTCTAAGCAGATCAAAAGTACTTCAAGTTCTTCATGGAAAACTCCCGATTTATGGTGAAATAAATTAATTATCTAGTGCAAAGAAAGTTAAAAGGCTCATTATGACTATATCTCAGGACTCAGCCTACTTTTTGTATTTAACCATTCTCATGTAATGTAAAAACAAAGACAGAAAACACAACTCAGCAGTATCTTACTGTTTTAACTTCCTTCTGTAAGAGATAGTAACTTCGGAGGAAAAGAAATAGAAGGAAAACAGAATGAGAAGAACAGGCTCTTAGGCTCAGCCTTACTTTACTATATTTCTGGAAATAAGAAATGTAAAGTTAGAAGTTATTACTTACTTTTATTAGAAGTCAACCCTTTCCCTCTTTCTTTCAACTTAGCTCAACTCAACTTAACTCAATTCAACTCAACTCAACTCTTCACAACTCACTGTAATCCAGGTGATTTCAACTCATAATGACCCTCTATAGGGTTTTTGAGACTGTAAATTTTAAAAGAAGTTGATTGACCATCTTTTTCCCACTTGTGGATTCAATCTATCAAACCTTTTGTTTAACAGTACTGTAAACTATGCCACCAGAGTTCATTAAATTAGCTTAAAAGGAAGAGAATAAAAATATAAAAGGAGAACATGGCACAAATGTGTGACATCTACCTCTAAATACTCCATTGTGATCCAGTTCAGGGACCAGAATCTAATCCAGCTCAACAATGAAGTGAGGCTAGTGTAGGTTGAACAACAAGAGCGGAACAAAATCTTCAACATTCCTGAAAGGTCAACAATAACCATTTTGAAAAATTACATTGAATTGCTGTCACAAAATTCTGTTGTTCTTTTGACAAGAAGTATATCATGTTTTCATATATTTTTTTTCTTTTGCTGACACAGAAGAATTTAATGAAAAAACATATGATCAAGAAGCAATGATGATGAAGGAGAAAGTTCAAGTTGCTCTGAAGGAATAGGCAAAAAACAAGGCCCCAGGAATTTATGAAATATTAATTGATATGTTTCAATAAGCATGCTGCCCTATATATGCTCAACTGACTGGAAGAGGACAGGCCAACTGATTGGGAGAGATCCATATTTATTCCTATTCCAGAAAAAGGTGATCCAACAAAATGTGGAAATTATTGAACAATGTCACTAATATCTCACACAAGCAAAAGCCAAATGAAGAGTATCCAGAATGACTGGAATAGAACATCAACAGATCTACAGATGAGGCAGAAATACAAGCTGAGTTTAGAAGAGGCAGTGGCACAGGGACATCATCAGATGAATCTTGGCCGAAAGCAGAGAGCACCAGAGTAATGTCTGTGTTTAATTGACTATGAAAGGCATTTGACGCTGTGGATTACATCAATTTGTGGCTAACCTTGAGAAGAATGGGAGTCCCAAAACACTTGATTGTGCTTATTTATCTGAAACCTATACTTGGGCCAGAAAGCAGTTGTAAAAACAGAGCAAGAGAACACTATCTCAAATCTACTCTGGAGATTATTTTAAAATTCTAGTGGGATAGAATCAAAGTTGTATTTTGGGTTTTGTGGACTTGTTTTCATTTTATTCAGCTTCAGTTTGAATTCGCACATGAGTAATTGATGGTGTTCTCGTAAAACCTGTGATTCATGACATCTCACATTGTCAGCTTTTGAAGTGATCATTATGGTACATTACAAATGCAAGTTTGTGAGATGTGTTCTTTTCATGAGACTCGCTCTTCTTGTCAGGGTCCTTTCCATTGCTTTGGTGCAGGACACCAAGGCACATGTGGCATGGCCAACCTGGGACTGTCTTCCAGACACCACTTCCCTGACGTTTGCTAAAGGCTGTGGCCCAGCCCAGGCACACTCACACTCTCGCTGGTGATAGAATCACTGCCTTCCAGGTTGAGGGGCTGCAGTTTCAGTGTGGCCCAAACCACAATCCTGCCCAACGCATAAGGCCACTGCCCCCACCACCTGGAAAACCCCTCTGCCCTGCCTCCTGGAGATGGCCGATGACCGCTCCAACTGTCCAGCACCAGGAGCACCAATAACACAGGTATTTTGGGTGAAACCCTGCTATGTAGCTACACCATGTGGGATTCCTTAAACTCAAGTGGAAGGTACCAAGCTAGGTTGAGCTGGGATGAGACATGATTTCTGGAAAGGAACAGATTTCTCTATTCTGCCATTCAGGTACTTCCAGTGAAACACTGTGGTCAAGCCTATGGCCCAAGAAGGGAGCATAAATATACAGGTCCTTCACAAAACACTGCCATAGTCTTATTCATGAGATAGTTACAAAACCCTAACATCTACTAAGAAAAGACTCACATAATATAAAGAAAACAACAGTCTACCCAAAGCATTATGAAAAAACATAATAAGCCTTCTCCTAAAAAGGAGAATCAATGAACATGCCAAGTAGAGAGAAACAGAAGAAGTATGTTGATGTAGGGTATTTGAACAGCTACAGAAGAAGATGCAAATACACCAGAGACAACGATTCAGAAGAAATATATTGATGATGAGCGACTTGAACAACTATGGTAGAAAATGCAAAAGATGGAAAAAAGAATTGATAATATAGATAAAGAGGTACAAGAACTTAAAAAAGCATCACAAGACAGAGAGGGAGCCAACATGATATGAGAAATAACATAAAAACAAGAAAATGCAATCCAAATTATTAAGATAGAAATGCAGATGTGTCAAACATTCTGGTAGGACAAAAAAGTAGAACTGAAGAAATGGAGCACACAGTTAGTGAACTGGAAGATATACTAGAAGAAAAATCAGAGATGAGACATAAAGAAATGGAAGAAAACATTAAAATCATGTGTGATGTTGTCAAATCACTGAGAAAATGTGGAAGAAGTACTAAAATAAAACTTCCCAGTTATTGTGAAGAATGAGGGAATCCACATTCAAGAAACACAGTGAACACCAAATAGACTAGACTCAAAAGAAAAGCATCGAGACAGATCATAGTCAAATTCTCCAAATTAAAAGATAAGGATAGCAGCACGAAAATAACAAAGACTCACTTACAAAGGGGAAACAATTAGATTAAGTCGAGATTTCTCAGCAGAAACCATACAAGCTAGAAGATAGTGGATTGGTATATACAGGAAGTTGAAAAAAAAAACAATTGCCAGACAAGGATCCTATACCCAGCAAAGCTCTCCATCAAATATTAAGGAGAAATCAGATCCTTTGCAGAAAAGAAGGAACTTAAAGAATTTGTGAAAACAAGACCAAAACAACAAGAAATTTCAAGTGAAGTCTTTCACGTAGAGATGTTAAAGGAAAGTGGATTGACCATAGTAACCAGAATCAACAGAAAAAGAAACACAGCAAAATGGCAAGGGTAAGACCTGGCCTGACAATAATCACACTTAATGTAAATGAACTAAATGCATCAATCAAGAGCAAAAAGATTAGCAGAATGTATAAAAAAACCCCCCAAAACCCATCAATATATTTCCTATAAGAGATAAATCCAAAAAAAGGAAGAGAAAGACAGACTCAAAATTAAAGATTGGGAAAAAGTATACCAAGAAAATGACAACCTCAAAAAAGCAGGAGTGGCAATCTAATCTCTGATAAAATAGACTTCAGAATGAAAAGCAGCATAAAAGATAAGGCAGAGAATTACATAGTGATATAGGCACAATAGTTCAAAAAAGACACAAGCTTGATCAATATTTATGCACCAAATGATAGATCTAAATATTGAACAGAACTGAACAAAGAAATAGACAGCACCACAATAGTGGTATGAGACAACACACCATTACCAAAAGATAGGTGAACTCAAAAGAAACTTAACAAAGATGCAAATTATAAACTATTAACCAAGATGTCATAAATCTAGAAATTAACCACAGGACAGTTAAACTTACAAAACCACTCATGTGGAAGCTAAATAACTCTCTGTTAGAATAAGATTGGGTTGCTGTTGTTGTTTTGTGCCATAGACTTTTCTGTGACTCATAGCAACCTTATGTACAACAGCCTTAAGCACACTGCTCTATCCCTTGTCAATCTTATTGTCTCTGACGCGTCTATCCCTATTACCTCAGTGACTGAATCAATCCATCACATCAAGGGTCTTCCTCTCCTGTGTTGTTCCTCCATCCTCCCAAGCATTATGTCCCTCTCCATGGACTGATACTGCATTTCAACATGACCAAAGTATGTCAGACGAAGCTTCAGAATCTTTGTCTCCAAGGAACAGCCTGGCTTTACCCTCTCCAGGATGAACTTGTTTATTTTTCTAGCAGTTGATGGTAAATTCAATACTCTTCACCAGCATCAAAGCTGAAAGGCATCAACTCTCCTATCATTCCTAGTCATTATCCAGCTCTCTGATGCATAGTAAGTAACTGCAAAGATCATGGCCTGGATTAGGTGCACTTTAGTCTCCAAACTGACATCATTGCTCTTCAGTACTTTGGAGAGGTTTCTGACAGCAAACTTTCCCAATACAATTCATCTTTTAATTTCTTGGCTGCTAGGTACCAAGAGTATTGACTGTGGAGCCAAGGAAAGTGAAGCTGTCAATGGAAATAAAGCATGAAATAAAAAAGTTCCTTGAAACAAATTAAAATGAAAACATACCATGTCAAAGCCTTTCTGATGCAGCTAAGGTAGTCCTTAGCAGGCAGTACATAGCACATAAAAAAGGCAGAAAAAAGAAAAATCAATGATCTAACATCTTCATCAAATAGAGAAAGAACAATAATCCTACAGTCTTTAGAAGAAGAGAAATTATAAGGACAAGAGCTGAAATCAATGAGATAGAGAACAGAAAAACAATTGAAACCATCAATAGGACTGGGAGCTGGTTCTTCAAAAGAGTCAATAAAATTGACAAACCGCTGGCAAACTTAACAAAAGAAAAAAGAGAAGACATAGATAAGTTGATTAAGAAATAATAGAGGTGACATCACAACCGAATCAGATGAAATTAAGTTTATAATATCAGGATACTATGAAAATCTATACTCAGATAAATTTGAAAACCTAGAGAAAATGAACAAATTCTCTAAACTCATTCCCTACTCAGATTGACAAGGACAGATAAAGAACACAGGAACATACTCATCTCAAAAGAAGAAATTGAATAGGTTATGACTTCCTCATAAGAAAAGTTCTGGACCAGATGGCTTCAGAGTTGAATTCTACCAAATATTTCAAGAGGATCTATCACCAATTCTTCATAAAGTATTTAAAAAAAACCAGAAAAAGAAGGACCACTCCGAGAGTCATTTTATGAAGCAAGCATAGCCTTAATACCAAAACCAGGCAAAGATATTATCAAAAAAAGAAAACTACAGACCACTATGTCTCATGAATATAGATGGAAAAATACTTAACAAAATTCTTGCCAATAGAATCTAAAAACACTTCAAAAAAGTAATTCATAATGACCAAGTGGGATTGCATAAACATATGCAAGGATGGTTCAACATAAGAAAAACAATCAGTATAGTTCATTAAAGAACCATATTATCTTAGCAATTGATGCAGAAAAGGTATTTGACAAAATCCAACATCCTTTCCTGATAAAGACACTCAGCAAAATTGGAATAGAAGGGAATTTCCTCAACATAGTTAAAACTATATATGCAAAACCAAGAGCCAATATCATTGTCAATGGAGAAAGACTAATAAGGTTTTCCTTGAGAATAGGGACCAGACAAGGATGCCCACTGTCACCACTTGTATTCAATATTGTATTGAAGGTGCTTGCTAGGATAATATGACAAGACAAGGAAATAAAAGGCATTCAGATCAGCAAAGAGATAGTTAAACTATCGCTATTTGCAGATAATATGACAGTGTACACAAGAAACACCAAGAATACAACAAAAAACCTGTTAGAACTAGCAGACTACTTTAGTAGAATGGCAGGATATAAGAACAATTATAGAAAAATCATTGGTATTCCTCTACAGTAAACATGAGAACGCAGAGAAGGAAACCGAGAAAGCAATACCATTTATAAAAGCCAACCACAAATTGAGATAGGTGGGAGTGAACCTAACTAGAGACACAAAAGACCTATATACAAAGAAAACTATAGAACATTTCCATAAGACACACAAAAAAGACCTAAATAAAGAAAAATATGTTCCCTGTTCATGGATTGTTGTTGTTGTTATGTGCTGTTGAGTCGCTTGCGACTCATAGCGACCCTTTGTACAACAGCCCTAA
>NW_006399940.1:5099035-5121100 GCF_000299155.1 Elephantulus edwardii | reverse complement strand
TTTTCCGACAGAATGAAAAGAAACCTACTGACTGGGAAAAAACATGAAATGGCAATACCATTTCAGACTAGGGTCTCATATCAAAAGGTTACAGAATTTTACTAGGGCCTCCACAAATAAAAGTTTAATCACAAAATTACAAATTGGGCAAAAGACATGGAAAAAATTTCACAGAGTCATATATTCGATGGCCAACAGACACATGAAGAAATGCTCAAAATCACTGACAATAAGATACAAATCAAAACGACAATGAGAGACTATCTTAACCCCATAGTGGAGCAAAGTTTATTAGGAGAGCAAGTAATAAATGTTGGAGAGGGTGTGGTGAGATAGGAACTCTCTTGTTTTCTTTTTACAGTTAACCAACTGGATTTATTAGACATAAATAGAACACTCCACACAGCAAGAGTACAATATATATTCTTGTCCAGTGCAGATGCAACATTCTATAGGTCACTAAGCAAGCCTCAACAAATTAAAAAGCATCAAAGGAGTACAAAGTATCTTCTCAGGTCACAATTTTTATAAAATCAGCAAAAAATTGAGATAGGAATGCTTATTCATTGTTGGTGGGATTGTAAAATGTTACAACCACTCTAGAACGCAGTTTGGAATTTCCTCAGAAAGCTGAACACAGAAATTCCATAACCAAGTTATTCCACTGCTAGAAATATACCCCAAGAAAATGAGAACTGAGACTTAAATAGAGACTTGTATACCAATGTTCATAGCAGCATTATTTTCCATAGCAAAACATGGAAGCAACCCAAATGTCCAACCACAGTTGAATGTATTGAGAAATTATGGTACTTTCACATGATGGAATACTACACAGCAGGCAGGAGTAATGATTTTGTAAACCACTACGTAACATGGGAGGGACTGGAGAGCATTAAGCTAAGTGAAATAAGTCAGTCTCATAAGGACAAATACTGTATAAGACCATTAGTGTAGAATGTGTATGTGGATCCAAAAGGGTGAGTGAGGATGAAAGCACAGGGCTGAGGATTGGCAAGGAGGGGGTTGGTTAATCATAGGGATGCACAATTTAATGGGTGGAGGGAAAAGTGAGTAAAGGAAATGGTAAAGATCCAGTGTGAAAAGGACTGTATTACAAACTTTTAAGTAAACCAGTATAAAAGAAAAATGTTATTTAAATAAAAAACTGCCCAAGGACTCAGGACTTAACATTTTAATTGTTGTTGTTGTTGTTATGTGCCATCGAGTCGCTTGCGACTCATAGCGACCCTATGTACAACAGCCCTAAACTCTGCTCTGTCCTGTGCCAATCGCACCGTCTCTGACACTTCCAGCCCAATTACCCCAGTCACTGAATCAATCCACCTCATAGAGGGCCTTTCCCTCCTGCAACGTCCCTCCACCCTCCCAAGCATGATGTCCCTCTTCAAGGACCGGTCTCTCCTCACAACATGTCCAAAGTATGTTAGATGGAGCCTCAGAATCCTTGCCTCCAAGGAGCCACCCGGTTTAACCCTTTCCAGGACAAATCTGTTTGTTTTCCTAGCAGTCCATGGTATTCTCAATTCTCCAGCACCACAGCTCAAAGGTATCAATTCTCCTTCTATCTTTGGTCATTGTCCAACTCTCTGATGCATAACAAGTGATTGCAAAGACCATGGCCTGTATCAAACGCACCTTAGTCTCCAGAGAACCATTGCTCTTCAGTACTTTGGAGAGGTCCCTAACAGCAGACTTTCCCATGGCAATACGTCTTTTAATTTCCTGGCTACTGGTGCCAAGAGTGTTGACTGTGGAGCCATGCAAACTAAAGCTGTGTACAATCTCAATCTCTTCACCATCCATCCGATTTTGCCAGTTGGTCCAATGGTGAGAATCTTTGTCTTCTTGACATTGAGCCTCAATCCATATTGTAGGCTGCAGTCCTTGACCCTCTGCAGCAGGTGCTTCAGGTCCTCCTCAGTTTCAGCAAGCAGGGTTGTGTCATCTGCATAATGCAGATTGTTGATAAATCACCCACCATTTTAATTAGGGTAAGTATTAATCACAACTTTCGTTTAAATACTTTATTGTTGAACTTGAAATTGCTTTCCTGTAGCATCTCTGTTCATGCACATTTTTTAAAATAAAATTTTTATTTTATACTGTTTTACTTAAAAGGTTCCCATACATAAATGTGGTGTGGAAAACAATGCATAAAAAAAATAAAAAACAATGTATATGCTCAAGCACTTTTTATCTGTTCTTCTTTTCTGTACTTATCGCTGGATGTTATCAGTTTGAATTCAACTCATAGTTATCCCATGTGATAGACTGGAATAGACTTAGTTCTTTTTTCATTATTTAAAAAATTTTTTATTTTCTATTAGTTTGCAAAGAGGGACCAGTCCTTGGAGAGGGATGTCATGCTTGGGAGGGTAGAAGGACAACGCAGGAGAGGAAGACTCTATGTGGTGGACTGGGGTAATTGGGGTGGGTATATCAGAGACTGCGTTTGGCACAGGACAGAGAAGGGTTTAGGGATGTTGTACAAAGGGTCTCTATGAGTCGCAGGTGACTGGACAGCACATAGCAACAACAACAACAACATTAGTTTGCATACAAAATTCATTTATTTTGTGTTTCACACTTTCCTCCCTTCACATTGTGTTTCATATAATCATTCCCATACATTGTGTTTTATAAACTTATTCCCCGTTGAATTATGCCTCCCATTACCCCATCTTTTCAAGTCCTGGCTGGATCTTTCTCATTTCCTTTCCCTCACTCCCTCCACTCACTAAATTTTGTGACTCACTCATATTCCCCTTGCCTATCCTTGCCCCTCTGCTCCCACCCATTCCCCTCTAGGATCTCTATAAATGTTTTACTAGTTATCTTTCTATTTTAAAAGTAATGCTCTTAGGCAGTATTTGGTCTTATGAGACTGAGTTAGTTCACTCAGCATAATAATCTCCTGTCTCTCCCAAGTTATGTAGTAATTTTTTAAATTACTGATTCTATATGCTGTGTAGTATTCCATTGTGTGAATGTATCACAATTTCTTAGTCAAAGTGATTGTGGTTGGTCATTTGGGCTGTCTCTAAGTTCTTGCAATGGGAACTGCCCTAGTTCTTGGCTAACCGTTACAGAAGATTGCTAGATTTTTTAAAATTTATTATTATATTTTTTTAGTTCCATAGTGGATTTGAATTGCTAACCTCTTGGTTAGGAGCAGTCAAGTGCACCACTATTGTGCCATGGGATTATTTTGATTTGTACTTATATTTGTTCTCTTTTAGAAAGGCACCTTTCTTATTAACCTCTTTCGTTTTCTAGAATACAATACAGTGTCTCACACTGGACAACCACACAGTAATTGGTGATAAAGTTATCTAGTAAGAGGGTCTTACTGAAATTCACTAGTCCTTCACCAGAGTGCTTGAAGTTTTAGAATGCAATCTGAGTTGGAATAGATTTGTTTAATATTTATAGAGATTTATAGATATCCTAAAGTGGAATGAGTGGGAGCAGAGGAGCAAGGACAGGCAAGGGGAATATCAATGGGTCACAAAATTTAGTGGGTGGAGAGAGTGGGGGAAAGGAAATGAGAAAGATCCAGCCAGGACTTGAAAAGATGGGTAAGGGTGGGTATAATTCAAGGGGGAATAAGTTTATAAAACACCATGTATGGGGATAATTATATGAAACACAATATGAAGGGAGGTAAGTGTCAAACACAATGTATATAACTTTTGTATGCAAACATTTTTTTAAAAAGAATTTATTTTATTAAGTAACCTATAACTAATTTTGTCAAGGTTGTCATGTGAATGTACTTGTATTCAACTTTAGTCTAACTCAATGAAGTTCTGATGACCTAGTGGTAAGGAGTTGTGCTTCCAATCCAAAGTCAGGTGGTTTGAAGCCACTAAATGCTCCTTGGGAGAAAAATGGGAAACCTCCTCCTGTATGATTTACTGCCTCTGATTCATGCCTTACCCAGCATGTTGTTATTGTTGTTAGGTGTCATTGAATCAAGTTCAACTCATAATGCAACCCTATGAACAACTGATCTGAACCTTGTCTTATCTTGTAAGATTCTTACTGTCTTTGACATTCTTGAGCCCATTGCCACAGTCACTGCGTTAATCTGCATTATTGAAGGTCTTTCTCTTTTTTGCTATCCTTCCACTTTTTAAAGCATGCTCTCCTTTTCCAAAACTAGCTCATCTTACCTACAATCAGGAGAGAATAAAACAGATAAATGGGACCTCTAAGAATCAAATATCTATGCACATAAAAAAACTTCTCCATCAGGGTTTAAAAGAAACCCACACTTGAGAAAAAGTATTTGGCAATGGCTTATCTGATAAGGACCTTATATCTATAATTTATAGAATACTCCAACACTTCAACAAGAAAAAGGTAAACAACCCAATAACAAAATGGGCACAGGATATAAACAGACACTAAACAAAAGAAGATATTCATATGGCAAACAAAAACATGAAAAAATGTTCAAAATTCCTAGCTATAAAAGAGATGTAAAACAAAACACCATGAGATGTCATTTCACTCCAGTAACAATAGTAAAGTTCAACTGGGCAGCAATTGACAAATGTTGGTGAGGTTGTAGAGAGATTGGAACTCTTATTCACTGCTGGTGGGAATGTAAAATGGTATAATGTCACTTTCTCAAAACTTTTTGGAAATAGAAATAGCATTTGACTCAGCAATTCCACTACTGAGAATATACCTTAAGGAAACTAGAGGCAGAACTCAAACAGATGTATGCACACATGTTTATTGCTTCATTATCTACAGTAGCAAAGAAATGGAAACAACCCAAGTGCCAATCAACAAATAATGGATAGAAAAATCTATGGTACATTCATACAATGGAATACTAGGCAGCATTGAAAAACAATGAAACAGAAAAACATTGCATGACATGGGGTAGCCTGAAGGACTATTATGCTAAGTGAAATAACTCAGTTACAAAACGACAAACACTGCCTAACACCACTGTAAAAATAGGGCATACATGAAGAGATTGGGGAGGGAATAGGGAAAGATTGGGTAGATAATGAACACTGCATTAGAACAGACGAGGGAAACAACTGTCCAAAAAGAATATATGATTATGCATTTTATGTATGAGAACAATCTTGAAGAAGGGATACATTATGGAGTGGGCTTGGAGGAGAGGAGAAAAATGAATTATAAAAAGAAAAAACTAAAATAAAGTTTTAGTGAAAGAGAAAAAAATATACAAACAACTAGCTCATCTTAACAACCCAAGCCCACAATATGCAAGACAAAGTTTTACCATCTTTGCCACTAAGAAGCATTCTGGCTGCACTTTCTTCAAGATTATTTGTTATTTTTACAGTTCCTGGGATATTCTGTACCCTTCAAAAACACCACAACTCAAAGTTTTTGATTCTTCTTCTGTCATCCTTATTTATTGTCCAGCTTTTCTATAAGTAACATATTATTGAGAAGACTAAGCCTTGAATTAGGCATACCTTAGACTTTAAACTGATTGTCATTGTACCTCTTCAAAGGAAGAGATTCTTGAGAGCCAACTACTTCAATGCAACATAGCTTTATTTCTTGACTGCTAGTACCAAGAGATTTTCAACCCAAGTAAGATAAAGTTGATGACTTCAATCTTTTCTCTTCTTATCATAATATTGCCTATTAGTCCAGTAGTGAGAAATGTTGTTTTCTTAATGTTGAGGTGTAATCCATATCGAAGGTTATAGTCTTTGATCTTCTGCATCAAACACTTAAAAATCATCACTTTCAGCAAGCAAGTTTGTGTCATCTAGATAATGCATCCTGTTGATGAGTCATCCTCTAATCCTGGTGCCACATTGTATTTCATAATGTCCAGCTTGTAAAATAATCTGCTCAGACTTAATAGGTACGAAGAAAGAATATAGTTCTGACACATACCTTTCTTGATTTAAACCATGCAGTGTTCTGTTGCTTTGTTTAGGCAACATCCCATTGGTTTGAGTATAGGTTCTGCATGAGCACAATGTGTTCTCAGATTCCTGATCTTCATAATGCTAGTCATAATTTGTTGTGAGACCAACAGTCAAATGCCTTTGTATAGTCAGTAAAATACAAAATAGATATTCTTCTGATATCCTGCTTTCAGCCTAGTTCTATCTGCCATGAGCAATGATATTTCTAGTGCCACGGCCTCTTCTAAATCCGGCTTGAACTTCGCCAGTTCTCTGTAGAAACTGTACATGTACAGTTGCATTTAGTTTGGATAATATTAAGCAAAAATTTACTTTCTTATATTATTAATGATATTGATTAATAATTTCCACATTCTGTTGGATCACCTTTCTTAAGAATGGGGACAAACGGAGATCTTTTTCAGTCAGTTGGCCAGGTAGCTGTCATCTAAATTTCCTGGCACAGATTAGTGAGCACATATAGGGCTGCATCTGTTGAAACGAGTCAGTTGCTAGCTCATCAATTCCTTGGGCCATCTTTTTTGCCAGTTTCTTCAGTAAAGCTGAAACTTTTTCCTTTATTACCATCGGTTCTTGATAATATACTACTTCCTGAAATGATTCCGTGCCACTCATTCGTTTTGGTACAGTGAATCTGTGTATACCCTCTATCTGCTTTTGATGCATCCTAGATCACTCAAGATTTTGCCCAGAGAATCCTTCAGTATTGTAATTCAAGGCTTATAGAGGGCCCCAGAAGCAACAGAAGGTATCATCCCTTGACTAGTATACCACCTTCTAAGGATCAAATGCCCTTGGGAGGAAAAAACCAAAAACAAAGATGCCTTATAGAATAGGGGTGTTTACTTCTCAGACAAGTTTTTGGAAGTTATATAAATCATTGAAAATCTCTGTCTCACATTTCATAATATTAGCCATCAGCCCAACTGAGGACTGACTTGGAAATTGGGACTGAAACCTTTACTGATGTTTAGTAGTAACTGCGAAACATTTTAGGTTAAATTTTGAGATTGACATGTTTTGCTTACTGTTTTGTGTGATAGTCATTTCTGCAGTTAAAAATAATTCTCTTGTGTAAAGAAATGACCTGTGATTGACTTATTGTCTGAAACAAATAAAAAAGTTATAATAAAGTAAGACAGGTTATTTTCAAGGTGTGGAAGACTTGGGATCAGGTGCAATACTCACTTTTTTATATATGTATATAGTTTTATTATCCTTGTCTAGATTGTCAGCATTTTTTTGAATAATGAATAGAATTATTTTAACTGAGTGATAATGTAGTGAACGGTAGGTGAAAAAATCAATTGAAATGCTGTCACACATTTCTTTTGTTTTACTGACAAGAGGTGTCATGTTCTGGGGATTCCCACGATATAGAGCATGAACTAATAAATAGTTTGGAGATGAAATTGTCAGTCACCATTATCACACTCAGACAATTACCTTTCCTGGTGGCTTGTACTGGCACAGAATTGAGTTTCAAAGGGTAAGATGAAAAGAGAAGGAAAAAAACCAAAATGTATGTGACCACAAATTAGAAAAATACTTTAGATAAAAAGTAAATTCCAAAAGAACTTGAAATCAGGGAAAATAATATACTATTACAAAAAAATGTGAGAAAGAAGGAAGGTGGGAAAAGAGGTGGGTCATCTGCTGTGAAACTCGTAGAGCTTAAGTTTAGGATTCTCCCATTACATGTGTAAAGTTTATTTTAAGATGGTGAAAATTATGAGCCGTATGGTCATATAACCATATATTTTTGTGAAATTTTCACAAGATATTTGAACTGAAGTTCAATTACATTTTTCCTTCTGTTGAATATTGTTGAAACTATGTCAGGCATTGTTTGGTTTTTGGTATTAATTAAGAAAACTAGAATATAGATTGTTGTTGTTGTTGATGGCCTTCAAGTTGAGTACAACTCATAGTGACCCTATGAACAAAAGGACTGAAGTCCCTCTACAACTATCAACTTTTATCAAAGTTAATAGAGTTTCTGGAGGCACATTATTTAGAAAGTGGATGCTATACTTGCTTCCAAATATAGATATATTTTATTTTATATTTTTATATAGATTATATTCTGTTTTAATATACTGGAATATATATATATGACTCATATTATAACTTTGCATATATTAATTACTTTATCTCCATTCTTGCATAGGAATATCTTTCAGGAATATTCCTTTTGTCTATTACTCCAGTTTAATTTATGGTGCTGTGACTCACATGTACATGTCTAAAAGTTGTATAGAAACATGTCTGAAAGTGTGCAGCATCTAAAGTATTTGGGCACTAGGAAGGAAAACCCCCCAAAGTTTGTAATGTATAGAACCAAAGGTTAATCTGTGGAAAATTTTCTTCTTATTGTTGTGTCAGGTGCCATTAAGGTGACTAACTTCTTGGGACTCTATGAACAACAGATAAACACTTTGCCTTATTCTCTGTCATCCTCATAACCTCTGGCTTCCTCAAGCCCATTGCTTCAGTCACTGTGTCAATCTGTGTTGTTGGGGTTCTTCCTCTCTTTTTGCTGACCCTCTACTTTCCCCAGCATGTTGTATTTTTCCCAGGACTAATTATTCCTGAAAACATGCTCAAAGTAAGTGAGATGAAAGTTCACCATCTTTGTCTCTAAGGACCACTCTGATTTCACTTCTTTCAAGAGAGATTTGTTTGTTCCCTTGGTAGTCCACGGGATATTTAATACTCTTTTCCAACATCACAATTCAAAAGCATCAATGTCTTTAAATTTCCTTATTTATTGTCCAACTTTCACATGCATTCTAATCATTGTTATTCTTGCGGTTATGTGCCATTGAGTCTCTTGTGACTCATAGTGTCCCTATGTACAAGAGACCTAAACACCATTCTATCCTGTGCCAGCCTAGCCGTCTCAAACACACTCAGTCCCACCACTCCACTCACAGAATCGATCCATCTCATTGAGGGTCTTCCTTTCCTGCACCATGCCTCCACTCTCCCAAACATAATGTCTCTTTCCAAGGACCAGTCCCCCCTTGCAACATGCCCAAAGTATGTCAGACAAAGCTTCAGAATCCTTGACTCCAAAGGAGCATTCTGGCTTCATCCTCTCCAGTATAAACCTGTTTGTTCTCCTAGCAGTCCATAGTACATTCAACACTCTTCTCTAGCACCACAGCTCAAAGGCATCAATTCTCCTTCTATCATACCTATTCACTGTCCAACTCTCCTATGCATAGTACGTAATTGCAAAGACTATAGCCTTGGTCAGGCGCATCTTAGTCTCCATCCTGACATCGTTGCTCTTCAGTACTCTTGAGAGGTTCCTCACAGCTGACTTTCCCAGTGCAATTCATCTCCTGATTTCCTGGCTGCTGTTACCAAGAGTGTTGACTGTGGAACCAAGTAAACTAAAACTGTTATCTATCTCAATCTCTTCACCATCCATACTGATGCTGCCAATTGGCCCAGTGGCAAGAATCTTTGTTTTCTTGATATTGAGCTCCTAATCATTAGATATGTAAAAATGTAATTGTAAGATAATGTCTTATCAGTCTTAGGAATACACAGAGCAAAATATTTTTAACTTTTTGTATGAATAGAATTTTTTCTAACTCTTATATTTAGAAAGAAAAATTTATAGCCTTTCTACAAGCAATGATTTTAAGAGTATTCTTTAATACTGACTAATAATTTTTAAAAGGCCCAAAACTTCTTGGCTTAAAAAAAATAATTTACTCTGTGCTTCATAATTTGACCTGGTCTTTTCTAAAGTGGCTCAACTTGTTTCATGCAGTGTTTTTTTTGGGGGGTGGGGCTCATACATATGTTCTGAGTCTTAGCTGGAGTGGCTAATAATTTTTCTTCTCTTCACATGACGCTATCTCTACGCAGCCACGATTTTGTGCAGGACCTCTTGAAGCCTATGCTCAAAAATCAGTGCAATTTCTGCTGTGTTTCCTTTGTCTAAACAGTCACAAGACCAGGCCAGATTAAAGGAATTGGGAAATGGCTGCAAAGGATTTCTGATTACCTTTTGCATTCTATTCATTTCCAATCTAAAAAAAAACAAAACAAAAAACACCAACAACACAAAAAAGCAAACAAACGTGTATAACAGCATCATTAAGAAAGGAGTCCCTGGGTGGCACAAATGATTAAGTACCTAATTAACTACTAGCCAAAAATTTGACTGTTCGAATCCATTTAGAGGTGCCTCAGAAGACAGGCCTTGAACTCTGCTTCCACTCTATCACAGCCTTGGGGAGGGAAAAAAAAATAACCAGTATGTCTAATCTCGTAGCTGCTCAGCTGGAGAAAGATTGAGTAGTCTGCTATTATTAAGGTTTAGTCTTTGAAAACCCAAAGACAGTTCTATTCTGCCTTATAGGGTTGTTGTGAGTCAGGATTAACTCAATCAGTAGATCTGGTTTTGTTGGTTTTAGAGGTTAAGGGTTAATTATAATTACACAATCTCTGTATTTCAGTTTTGACAACACCCAATTTTCTTAGATTCTTACATTCCATGTTCTAATTATTAATGGATATTTACATTGTTTCTCTTCATTTTTCGATATCTGCCACTGTAGGGTCTTACCTCTAGTATTATGTCTATCAGTGGTCCTCTAAATTGGTCATGAAGTTTTCAAAGGCCAGTTATTTCAGAGGTGGATGACCATCCTTTTATTTATTTTTTTTTAAGTCTGTCTTAATCGAGAAGCTCAGCTGAAACCTGTCCACTCCGGATGACTTGTTGGTATTAAAATACTGGTAGACAGCTTCCATAATCACAGCAGCCAGCAAGCTACCTTAATACAGTAATTGACAGACAGTAACTGTTCAGAAGAGCAAAACCATGAACTAGCAAGCATATATATACATACACATACAGATTTACTGTAAGCAGTACCATACAAGTCATTCCTTCCTATTTTACCCACCTTTCCACTCCTCACTCTCCTCATAAAGAAAATTGGTCAATAGATGCTGTGTTCTTAATATCAGCAGATGCCAACTGAGCTGGCTGACTTCTCATGACAAGGATGGCGCAGGCTCAGGCTCAGATCATGCTGCTCTTTGTCTGAGTACGTCCTGGGGAAGATGGCACTCTGGTCCACCCAGGCCAGCGCCTGGTGTGCATTTGAGTGCTGCTGCTTTCTGGAGAAGATAAGAAGAGTTTTGTAATATGAGGAGATAACCAAAGCGTATGGAGCCAAAAGTACATATAAAAGCCATTCCTCCATAGTAGATGTACAAGAGAGAAACATTGTTTATTTAGTCCTGATCTCTGGTGGTGCAGTCTGCAGGGAGTAGTGCTACTAACCTAAAGGTAGTGCCTCTGGTAGTTTGAATTCGCCATCGGCTCCACAAAAGATAGATGGAAAGACTCTTCCTGTGCAATTTTCAGCCTCACAAAACTCAATGGGAGGTCAACTATGAGTTGCTCCAGATGACACAGCAATAAGCTTGAGTCTTTTGTTTTTTTGTTTTTATTGATCTAGCAGGTAGAGCTCTGGTGGCCTAGAGGTAAGAAGCTGCACTGCAATCCAAAAGACACTTGGTTTAAATCCACCAGCTGCTCCATGGGAGCATAGGCAGTCTCTTCTGCAATTTACTGCCTCTGAAAACACTCTGGAGGGCTAGTGATGGGTTAGTTCTTGCTTGATGGCACACAGTGGTGGTGGCAGCATGCAGACAGTATTACATCTTTCATTGAACATGCCAGCTGATCTAGGTTATGTTCTAGGAAGTGGGGACATAGTGGTGAGCAAAACAAAATGGCAAAACTCCAGGCCTCAAAGTTTACATTCTAGTGAGAAGCTGACTTTCTATACTGTCTAAGAGCTATGTTCTTGTGACGGGTTTCATTCTTGGCCTCAACAAATCTTAACTCCTTTTGTTTTTGAAGACATGAGCAAACTCATGAGGAAAATAATCAGAGCCATAATAGATAAATATTTTTGTACATTTTTTATTTACAAGTACTTCCTCCTCTGAAAGTGTTCAGAGGACAAGAACCAGCCGCTCAAGGGATCGTCCACTCCCACACACCTGCAGTCATGAAGTCCCCAGAGAAAAGGAGCCAGGGCCACAGACAAGGCCAGAAAAGGATGTCCTGCCCATGATATTTTGTATACATGATTATTTCTATCATTTGCTGCTAAAAGCACAAAATAGCCTGTCAATTGCTGCATTGGGCATGTTTTACATGTTGACATACTTATTTTACAGATTAGGTGCATATATGCTTGCTGTGTTGAGATATCTTGTGAGTTGCTGAGATGCTGAAAGCTATACTTCTGGTGTGCAGGGTAACTCACAATACACAGGTTTCAGCAGCACTCCTGGATTAGGATAGATTAGAAAACAAGATTTTCCCAGTGCAATTTGTCTTTTGATTTCCTGTCTGAAGGTGCCAAGACTGCTGACTATGGAGCTGAGCAAGCTGAAGCTGTTAACAAACTCAATCTCTTCTCCATCTATTATGGTGCTGCCAATTACCCCAGTGGTGAGAATCTTTCATCTTCTTGATGTTGAACTTCTATCCACATTGAAGAGTCCTTGACATTCTGCAGCAAGCACTTCAAGTCCTCTTCAGTTTCCGCAAGCGAAGCATGTCATCTGCATAATGTAGGTTGTTGAAGAGTCTTTCTCCAATCCTGATGCCACATTCCTCCTCATAAAGCCCAGCCTCTCGAATGATCTGTTCTGTCTACAGATTGAAAAGGCACAGAGACAGGATGCATCCTGATTCACTGCTGTCCTGATTTTGAGCAATGCAGTATTTCCTTGCTCTGTTCTGGCTACTGCTTCCTGGTCCAAGTATAGGTTTTGCATGAGCCAACCAAGAGTTCTCAGATTCCCATTCTCTTCAAGGTTATCCACAGTTTGTTGCGATCCGCACAGTCAAATGGCTTTGCATAGTAAATAAAACACAGATAGACATTTCTCTGGTACTCTTTACTTTTTGCCAAGACCCATCTGATATTGGCAATAATGTCTCTAGTACCACAACCTCTTCTAAACCCTGCTTGTATTTCTGATAGTTCTCTACCCATGTATTGTTCTAGTTGGACCTCTTCAGAGTACTGAGAAGCAACAATTCCATTCTAGAGACTAAGGTGCACCTGATCCAGGCCATAGTCTTTGCAATTACTTGCTATGCGCCAGAAATCTGGACAATGATTAAGGATGACAGAAGAAGAATCGATGCCTTTGAATTGTGGTCCTGGAGAAAAGTCCATATCGTGAATAAAGAAAACACATAAATCTGTCTTGAAGAGGGTGAAACCAAGTTTTTTCTTCAGAAGCTAGGATTTGAATCTCTGTCTCACATACTCTGGGCATGGGGCTAGGAGGTACTGGTCCTCAGAAAAGAAGGCCATGCTAGGAAGGGTGGAGGGCCGGCACAGGAAAGAAAGACTCTGGATGAGATGGATTTATACAGTACCTGTGACAATGGGGGTTGGTGTGTCAGAATCAGTGAGACCGGCTCAGGACAGGGCAGGTTTCAGAGCACAGGCAATTTGACGGCACATAACAACAATAATAATAGGAAGCAAGATTATTCACCTACTTCTGAAGTAATTGGCCTTCAAAAACTCAATGAACTATTATAACTCAATTATTATAACTTAAACAACTCAGCAATAAACATGGGTGTGCATATATCTGTTTGGATGGTGGTTCTGGTTTCTTGCTGAGTCAAATGGTATTTCTATTTCCAACTTTTTGGGAAAGCGTCAAACTGCCTTCCATAGTGGTTGCATCATTTTACACTACGACTAGCAGTGAATAAGGGTTCCAATCTCACCACAAGCTCTCCAGAACTTATTGTTTGCTGCTCTATTGAACTTTGGTATTACTGCTGGGATGAGATGACATCTCACAGTTGTTTTTATTTGCATCTCATGGATAGCTAGGGATTTTGAACATTTCTTTATGCTTTGTCTGCCACCTGAGTGTCTTCTTTGGTGAAGTGTCTATTTATATCCACTGCCCATTTTGCTATTCAACAAATGAATCGATAGAAAAACCATGGTATACTCATATAAGGGAATACTACACAGCACTGATAAATACAATGATTTCCTAAAACATTACACAGCATGGGTGATCCTGGAGGACATTAAACTGAGTAAAATATCTCAGTTACAAAAAGACAAATAATGCATAGCGCCACTTTCACAAAGCAGGTCTGACGTTGGTTGGGGGGGGTTGTTGAAAGAGATAAAGAACATTGCATTGGAACAAATGAAAGAAAAAACTGTTCAAAAGAAATTTATAATTAGGCATTATATGTACAGCAACAGCCCCTAATAAGAAATACATTGCAAAGAGGACTGGGGGGCAGTGGCAAGAGAGGTAATTGTGCAACAATGAATGAATATTTTTTTTAAGTGAACTGTGGGCGGGGGGAAGGGAGAAAGGATAAATTGTGCAACAATGAGTGAATGAAAATCTAACCCTTCTGTAAACTTTCATTAAAATCACAATTAAATAAAAAAAAATTTATTTAAAAGAAGTCTATGAACAGTAGAGGAATACAGGTAGCTATAGTTTAGAAGTGGAGGTTATATTGGAAGTCATTAAAAATGAGGACAAACAGCTGTAAATATCCACTAATTATTAAAATGTGGAATGTAAGAATTATAAATATAGCTAATACTAGTAATACTATAAGTTGTAAAATAATGAAATGGAATGCTTCAAGATAGATACTCTAGGCATTAGTGAACTGAAATGGTCTTGTGTTGGCATTTTGAATTGGACAATCATGATGTACTATGCCTGGAATGAAAAGTTGAGGAAGAATGACACTGCAGTTATAGTTCATAAGACTGTTGTAAGATCTATCATGAAATACAATACTGTGAGTGATAGGATAGTATTCACCTGCATGCAAGGAAGGTCTGTTAATACAACTGTGAGTCAAACTAAACACCAACAGCTAAAACCAAAGAGGATGAAATTGAGAAACTCTACCAAATATTGTAGACTGACATTCACCGAACATATAGCCAAGATGCCTTAATAATAATTAATGACTAAGTGTCTTAGTTATAAGAAGCTGTGTTGCAACCCCAAAGACATGTGGTTCAAATCCACCAGCTGCTCTTCAGGAGAAAGAAATGGGAAATCTCCTCCCATGTGATTTACAGCCTCTGAAAATTGAACAGAGAGTCAATTATGGGTTGGTTTTGGCTCCGTGGCACACATCGACAACAGAGTGTAAAAGTAGGAGTCAAAGTAGAAGGAGTAGTAGTTGGAAACCATGAACTTGGAGGTGTAAGTGTGCCTGGTGATTGAATGACTGAAATTTGTACATTAATGATTTATTCATCACAAATATCTTTTTTAGGAAACACAAATGGTAGCTATACATATAGACTTCACCTCATGGACTTCACAGGAATCAGATTGACTACATTTGAAGAAAGAATAATTGGAGAAGCTCATTATCAGCAATCAAAACCAGGCCAGTTATGACTGTGCAATGGACCATCAATTACTCATGCAAAGATCAAATTTAAGTCGAAAAAAACAACAAGTGCACAAGAACAAAAATATAATCTTGAATCTATCCTACCAGCATTTAAAAATCATATCAAGAATAGGTTTGGGGCATTGAATACTAATAATCAAAGACCAAATGAGTTGTGGTATGACATCAAAGATAGCATTCATAAAGAAAGCAAAAGATTGTTGCAAAGACAGAGGAGGAAGAAAAGACCAAGATAGATATCAGAAGAGACTTGGAAAATTGCAGTAGATTGTCAAGAAGCAAAAACAAAAGGAAGGGAATGCCAAAGTAAAAAAATATGAACAGATTATTTCAAAGGGAAACTCAAGAAGACAGTGCAAAGTAGTATAATGAAATATACAAAGAGTTGAAAATGGAGTATAAAACGAAAACTCACTTGAATTTTCTCAATTTGAAAGAACTGTAAAACAAATTCAAACCTCAAACTTCAGTTCTGAAAGTTTCTATGAGAAAAATCTTAAATGATTCAGGAAGCTTTAAAAGATACAGAGTTAACACAGAGTTATTATTCTGAAAAGAATTGTTTGATCGTGAAAACACTTCAGGAAGTAACGTATGATTGAGAGCCAATGATAATGAAGGAAGAAGTTTACACTGTACTGAAGGCATTGGCATAAAAAAAGGTCTCTGGAGTTGATGAGATACCAGTTGACATGTTTCAACTAATAGATGCAGCCCTGGACGTGTCCATAAATCTGTGCCAAGAAAAAGAAGGAAGATATCTACCTGGCCTACTGACTGGAAGAGATCCATATTTGTTCTCATTCCCAAGAAAGATAATCCAATAGAATGTGGAAATTATTTAACAATATAATTAATATCACACACAAACAAAATATTATAGAAATCATCCAAACAGTTTGAATGATACATTGACAGTGAACTGTCAGAAGTTCAAGTGAGTTTAGAAGAGACTGTGGCATCAGAGATATCATTGCTGATGTCAGATGGATTTTGGCTGAAAGTAGAGAGTACCAGGAGGATGTTTATTTGTATGTTATTGACTATGCAAAGGTGTTGTACTGGGTGGATCCCAACAAAACGTGGCTAACATTGAGAAGAGTGAGAATTCCAGAAAATTGATTGCATTCATGTGAAACCTATACCTAGACCAGGAAGTTATTATCTGAAAAGAGCAAGCAAACACTGTTGATGGTACAAAAATTAATAAAAGAGTGCATCACAGTTGTATCCTTTCTCTGTGACTATTCAATCTACATTGAACCATAGGTGCCCCACTGGAAGTATCAACAACCTCTGTTTTGCAGATGACATATCTTGCTTCCTGAAAGCAAAAAGGACTTGAGGCACTTAGTACAGAAGATCAAAGACCTTTAATGTGGATTATGTTACAACATCAAGAAAGCAAAAATTCTCACTAAACCAACAGGCAACATCATGATAGATGGAGAAAATATTGAAATTGTCAATGATTTCACTTTACTTGGCTCATAATCAACAACTTGATGCCAGTAGTTAGGAAATCAGGAAATGTATAGCTTTAGGAAAGTCTACCGTTAAGGACCCCTCCAACGTCCGTTTGCAAAATGAAGATGCACCAGATTCAAGCCATAGTATTTCCAGTCACCTGCTCTGTTCTGAGAGCTAGACAACAAATAAACATGGCAGAATCTTTGAGTTGTGGTGTCTGAGAAGAGAACTAAATATCATATGGACTCTCACAAGAACAAACAAATACGTCTTAGAGAAAGTGAAACCAGAGTGCTTAACAGAGGCAAGGATGGTAAAGCTTTGTATTACATACTTTTGGTATGTTGTTGTTGTTTATGTGCTGTTGAGTTGACTACAACTCATAGTTTCCCTATGAACAATGGCTCTGAACCTTTCCTTGAGACAACTTAACTTTCTCTGAAATTCTTGACTCCACTGCCATAGTCATTATGGCAAGCCATCTCATCCAGGCTCTTCCTATTCTATATTGACGTTTCACCCTTCTAAGCATGATGATCTTCTCAAAAGACTGGTCCCTTTTAGCAACATACCCGAAGCATATGACCTTCACAATGCTTATTTTCAAGGAGCAAATTGGTTTTACCTTCTCCAGGACAGATCTATCTGTTCAGTTTGCAGTCCATGGGATATGTTCAATACTCTTCTCCAGTGTCAGAACTCAAAGGTCTCAATTCTTCTTCTGTCATCCTTAGTCATTGTCTAGCTCTCATATGCATATCAAACAATTGAAAAGACTATGGCTTGGATTAGGCACACCTTAGTCTCTAAACTGACACCATAGATCTTAAGCACTCTGGAGAGATCTTTGGCAGCACATTCCCAATACAACATGTCTTTTAATTTCCTGACCGCTGGTGCCCAGGGTGTTGATTGTGGATCCAAACAAGATGAAATCATTAACAGCATCAATCCTTTCTTTATCTAACATGATACACTCTATTGTACAGTGGTGAGGATCTTTGTTTTCTTGATGTTGAGATGCACTCCATATTGAAGATTTACAGCAAACAAAGTTTTCTTCAGTTTCAGCAAGCAAGATTGTGTCATTTGCATAATGCAGGTTATTGAGAAGTCTTGTTCCACTCCTGATGCTACATTCTTCTTCATAAAGTCCAGTTTACCACATAGATGGCCATATTGAACCTTTACCAACTTCATAAAAGGGAACCAAACCTTTCAACTTCATCAACAACACAGAACAAACTATCATTAAGTTAGTCATGTCCCCCATGCTCCTGAGTTTCTTTTTACTCATCCCAACACCAATCTTACTGCTTTTGATGCAATGGCTCACAAACCACACAGACCCATACTGGGTAAGTTAAAAGGTTGTAATCTAGGTTATAAACAAAATATATTCAGGACCACTTCCAAAATGGGCTCACAGGTGGTTCAGCCTTGAGCCTCATGGCTTTAGATACTATTTGAGAACAGCATGACAAACTTTTTAGTCCAGCTAAAATTGCCTCTCCCCCGCCACCTTCCTCCAACAAACTTAGGCAAAAGGCAGTTAACTCTGGTTCAATGGTGTAGTGATCTCAAGGTCCTCTCTGTCTCATGTCAGGTCCCTGGTTCTTTGCTGTGGCTACTATGGCTATTTTTCCCATAGATCCTGGTCTGGCTGGCCCAAGAATCTCTGATCCTGAAGTACGTACTATATTCTCTTGCTTCTTCTTTGCTGGTGGTGAGATTTACCCTACTCTGCTCTTGGATCTGCTTAATTTAAGACAAGACTAACCTTGTGGTCTGGTGAGACTAGCTAATCCTCTTGTCCATAGGCTAACATACCCTATTTACATATTCCTGCCTATTTACATGGCAAAGTAAAATTCAATGGCTAGGAAAGTAATTTTGAATACTAAACTCTTCACATAATCTCTCTTTTTTAAAAAATTTTTTTCTACCCCTACTACCACATATTATGCAGTCCTATTTCCCACATTTGGGGAAATCTGAGGGGTCAGTATATCTGGAATGTAATGAATAGGATTAGCCCTGGGAAAACCAACTCTGTGATCATGATATCTCCCCTGCCAGGTAAATATTCATCCAGTCTCTCTCTCTCTCTCTCTTTTAAATTTTATTGGGAAAAACATGTTGGGGATACACAGAGGTAAGGGTTGGGAGCTTCTGCACAGGGATGTAAATTGCAGGCATGCAGTTGGAAGGCTCCACAATTTGGTTGGTCTGGTGAGCAGATGAAGGAAATGGGGACCAGATGTTTCAGGGCAATGGTAAACATAGTCCAATGGTGATTAAACAAACAGTCTTTTTCACTTGTGGGTTTCTCATTTGGGAAGTGGGTGCAGACTCTCTGGCTTCTTCATGCTGAACAAGGGCATTGATGTGGAGGGGGAAAGGGGGTCCACTTTATCACCTTACTGGTGGTCTTAGGTTGAAGCTGCTTGCCTTCTTGTTCTGTTAGAAGATGTTTTCCTGACCTTTACTTCCCTCTGGACTGCAAAACGTTTTCCCAGGTGGATCCAGTGAAGATGGCTGACTGAACCCTGAGGCTCCATCCTTCTTTGCTTCCTATTTTTCCTCTGGAACTGGGTTCAGAGTAAGATCTGGAGTAAAACTCAGTGTTAAGGTTACTTATAGAAAAGGGAGCAAATCTAGAGAGAACAAACTTGTGAGTTACAAATAGAAGGGTTTTGGGGGTGTTACGGGTGTACTGGGGAGAGGGTGGAGGAAAGTAGCCTTGATAAAATTCTCTGTATACCCTAGGCAGTTTTTTCTACCCAGGGGTCGGATGGTACAATCTGAGGGCTGAGGAGCTCACCCCAAGCGCGGGCTCACCCCGCCACCAGGGGCCGACTTCCCATCCAGAGGGCTGGATGTCAACCCGTCGGCCAAGTGACACACCCTTGGGGCTGGCTGGCACACTCCCCCACCAAAGCACCCCCCCAAGTCTGGACCCTGTGCCTCACTGAAGACCATGTGGCCAGGGACAGGGTCCCCAATTCTGGTACCACCACCAATAAGTGGTCATACTGTAATTTGAAGTAGTTGTCACTGCCCTCCCCCTTTATAAGTGGAGAAGGGGACCTGAGAGTGGTGAACAGACCCCCCCCCAGGTCTAAACAGTTCTTGGCAGAGGCAGACAGCAGATCAAAAGATGCAGTGCATTGAGGATATCTGCCATCTCAGACATGCTGCCACAGTTAAATGTTGTTGAGTTGTAAACAGCTCACAGAGATTTTTATCTATCTATTGTATTGGTAATCTTCCTCTCTGGCCTGCCCAGGAAAACCCCAACCTGCTGTCGCTGCCATCTTGACTCCAAAAATTCTCTCCAGAACCAGTCCACTCTGCTGTGGTGTGGCAGCTCTGCTGCACCTTCCTGGGGGGATGGTGCGGGGGTGGTGGTGCCTACCATCCATCTCTGGTGAGGGGATCCGTGGAGTCTGGCGGTGTGAGCCTCATGGAGCTGCAGCGGCACCATGGGCTCAGTCGCAGGGACCTGGGAACTATAGGACTCACCCATTCCTCCCTGGGAATCCTTGATCTCCTGATGTTGAGCCTTGATCTGCACCAAAGACAGTCATCAACTGTTTAACTGTTCAATTATCAATAAACAGAGGTCTGTAGAAGGCCATGGTGACCCTCCTCCATGTGGTCCGCTGCTCCCGCAGCTTGGCACGTTGTTTTTGCCATCACTGCCATCTTGGAATCAGACTCTACATCCAGTCTCTTAAATGATCTGTTTCTCATACAGGTTGAAAAGGTATGGAGAAAGGATATATCCTTGACACACTCCTTTTTTTTGATCTTGAACCACACACTAATCCTTTGCTCTTTGGACAACAGCTTCCTGATCTAGGTACAGGTTTCACATGAGCATAATAAAGTGTTCTGGGATTCTCATTGTTCTCAATGTTAGTCACCATTTGTTGTGATTCACACAGTCAAATACCTTTACATAGTCAATAAAAGAACGGTAAGTATTATAATGAATGCCCAAAGAACTGGAGTCAGAAAACCAAAAGGGGAGAAATCACTCAGCATTTCTCAAGCTGAAGCAACTGAAGAGCAAATTCAAGCCGCAAGTTCCAATACTTAAGCAATATATTGAATGATCCAGGAAGCATCAAAAGAAGATGAAAGGAAGACACAGAGTCATTGTACCAAAAAGAATTGGCTGACGCAGAACCTTTTCAGGAAGTAGCATATGAGAAAGAACCAATGATAATAAGGGAATAAGTTTAGCTCTGTGAATGAATTAACAAAAAAATAAGGCCCCAGGAATTGAGGAAATGCCAACTGAGATATTTAAACAAACAGATGCAGGCCTGGACATGTTCAACAGGTTGTGTGGCTTAATATTAGAAGGGCTATTCCTTGGAGGAGGACATCATCTTTGGAAAGTGGAGAATCAGTGAAGAAGAGAAGATACACAATGAGCTCGATTGACACAGTGACTGTTGCAATAGGCTCAAGTGTGTTGGAGATGAAGGTGAGGAAGGCACAGAATAGCGGCATAGGAGGGTCATTATGGGTCATATTCAACTCGATGGCATGTAACAACAATAATAATCCAGTTAGGCAGGAAAATTGGAGCTTTCTCCATTAAATTTAAAAGAAAGATTCTTATTGCAAACAAGCTGTTCCTTTATTTCTTTAGTATCCTAGAGAATTAAAAGAAACTCTAATTTAGGGCTCTTCACTGACAGATCAACAGTTTGAACCCACCAGTTTTCTGTAGGAGAAAGGTGAGACAATCTGATTCTGATAAGATTTACAGCTTCAGCGATTTACCTTACACTGGAACTAACTCAATGCCAGTGGGCTTGGTTTTAAAACATATAAGTTTTTAGTCATGCACCATTAGAAAGGCTGTGTACAATGTTCTTTGTACTACTATTCTTCTGAACAGCTCATTTCAGCCATAAAGATAGATAATGTAGGTCTCAATATTTAAATTTCTCCAAATGAGTCATCACCAGCTTAATTTTCAACTAAGTTCTTCTTTCACCAAGGCAGTGTTTTCACAAATATAGGCCAGAAAGTAAAAATTTGATAATTTAAGTTCATCAGAATGAAAAAACTGCTCATTTAAAGATGTCATTAGCAAGGCAAATGAGATACATTTAACAA
>NW_006399940.1:5096605-5098602 GCF_000299155.1 Elephantulus edwardii | reverse complement strand
TAATAAATATAATATTACACATTTCACTAAAAAGATAAGCAATAGTTACCACTAGTTATTTTTTGTTGTGGTGGTCTAGTGGCAAGAAACTGTACTGCAATCCCGAAGGCAACTGGTTTGAGGCCACCAGCTGCTCTGCAGCAGAAAGATGGGCAATCTCCTCCCATGAGATAAACTGTCTCTGAAATCCCACTGGAATGTCAGCTGTGGGTTGGTTCTGACTCTATGGTACATAACAACAACAACAACAGGTACCATCAAGTTTATTATGACTCAGAGAAGTCATGAACAATAGATTTGAAACTGTCTGTGTTCAGTGCCATCCTCACCATTTCTTATATGCTTGAGCCCATTTTTAAAGTCACTGTATCAGTTAATCTTATTGGAGATCTTGCTCTCTGTCTCTGATATTTCACCTTATTCAGTATGTCTCTTTCAAGGACTGATCCCTCCTGACAACAAGTCGAAATTATGTATGACAAAGTTTCACCATCCTTACATCCAAGAAGAAGCTCTTTCTTTAATTGTTGCACCTCCTTCAGGACCGACATTTGTTATTTTGCAGTCCATTGCATATTCAGTACTCTTTTCAACACCACAATTCAAAAGTATCCATTTTTCTGTCATCCTTATTCATTATCCAACTTTCAGATATATAAGAAATAATTGAAAGGAACATGGCTTGGATCAGGTCCTCCTTAGTTTTCAAACTGACACCTTTGATATTTAGCACTTTGGAGAAGTTTTGATGTTAGATTTTCTGTAGTGCAACACACCTTTTAATTTTTGACTGATGTTACTATGAGTTCAGATCTGTTACTTGTTGGGTCACTGTGACTTATAGGCAACTCATATAGGTACCTTAATAAACAATGGTATTAAATATTCTCCAGAAAGATAATTGTTAATGACTGCATGATATAGTGTCATATAGGCTTTCTCTGGTCCCCATATTCCTCAACTTTGCAACAGTCATAGTCCTGTCATTTCACAGGATTTTTGAAATTACAATAATATAAACACAACATATAAAAATATCCAGAACAGAGATTAACAAAAATACAAAAAAAAATAGGGAAAGGAAGACAACAATAAATAGTTATATTAAATAGAAAAAATTTAAACACTCCAAATCTAAAGTTTTTCAGGAATATCTGGAATATAAGAGATGCTTAACTAATAAGTTCCCTGCACTTGAAAGAGGAATTGGGAAAAATTTACTGTTAGGGACCTCTTCAGAGTACTAAAGAACAATAATGTAAATTTAAAGACTAAACTTGTGCCTATCTAAGCCATTATTATCACTGTTGTCCCACCAAGATGGAACAGACTCATAGCTGACCTGTCAGTGGGTTTTCAGGGGCAGAAAAACACATGGGAGAAGACTGCCCAACCTTCATCATGGATCAGCTGGTAGATTTGAACTGCATATCTTTAGGGTTGCAACACAGCTACTTACCTCTAGGCCCCTAGAGCTCCTTGAAATGGTCTTTGTAATTGCTTAAAATGCATGAGGCCAAGGCCTGTGTCACATGGCTGGCCCAGGACCATCTTCCAGCTACCACATCCCCTGGGCCACAGCCCAGCCCAGGAGCACTCACACCCTGACCAAAAACAGAACCACTGTTGTCAGGGTTAGGGGCTGCAGTTTGAGACCACAATCTCACACAAAGCACTAGAAAAATTGCCCTGGCAACCTGGAGAACCTGCTGCCCTGCTGCCTGAAGACCACCCAGTTGCTGCCCCTGCTGCCTAGCAGTACCAATATCACAGGCATTTTGGGTGAAACACTGCTGTCTAGCTACACCATGTGGAATGTCTTAAGCTCAAGCAGAAGAGGCCAGCCAGGTTGTGCCTGGCCTAGATGCAGTTTCTGGAAGGGAACAGGCCTCCTCTTCTGTCATTCAAGTACTTTTGGGTGAAACACTGCTGTTGGGACAAGAAGAGAGCAAAAATATATAGGTCCATCATATAACATTGCACACTCTAGTTCATTA
>NW_006399940.1:5076545-5094785 GCF_000299155.1 Elephantulus edwardii | reverse complement strand
GTAAAACAAAGGTTAACAGAATTGAAGAAAGAATTTGGCAGCACCACAATAGTGGTACGAGACTTCAACACAACTCTGTCACTAAAGGATAGGTCAACTCAAAAGAAACTCTACAAGGATGCAGAAGATCTGAACTGTACAATCTGCCAAATTGACCTTGTGAATGTACTCATGTTACTTCACCCAACTAAAACACATTTCACTTTCTTTTCAAGTGCCATGGTACATTTTCCAGAATTGATCACATATTAGGCACAAAGCAAGTCTCAAAAAATTCAAAAGCATTGAAAGAATACAAAATATCTTCTCAGACCACAGTGTCATGAAACTAGAAATTAAGCACATAACGGTGAAGCTTACCAAAAAACCCCAAACCCCACCACCCGAAAAACCCCAAAAACCATTTATGTGGAAACTGGATAACTCTATGCTAGAACATGATTGGGTTAAAAGAAGTAAAGAAAAAAATAAAAAAAAAAACTTCCTTGAAAAAAATTGAAACTAAAACATAAAAAAACCTCTGAGATGATGGCTGCATATAAGATCAATATCCAAAAATCAGTGGGATTCCTTGACAGTAACAAAGAGAACTCAGAAAAGTAATTCAAGATAACAATACCATTTAACAATAGCCATTCACAAATTGAGATACTTGGGAGTGAACCTAACTAGATCCAAAAGACCTGTACAAAAAAACCACAAGATATTTCTGTGAGACACAGTAAAAGATTAAAGAAATGAAAAAATGTCCCCTGTTATGGACAGGAAGACTCAATGGTGTGAAAATTACACTTCTACCAAAAGCAATCTACATGTTCAATGCAATCCCAATATAGATACAAAATTAATTTTAAAGATCAAAAGGGAGATAGTCAAGTTTATTTCGAGAGGAAAGAGACCTCAAATAAGCAAAGCACTTCTGAAAAAAAAAAAAAAAAGAAGTGAAAGGTATGAGTACGCTCTGACCTCAAACCTACCACACAGTGATAGTAACCAAAACAGTATGGTACTGATACAATGATAGGTACAGAGACCAATAGAACATAATTGAGAACATAGAAGTGAACCCATCTATCTATGGTCAGCTCATATTAGACAAGGAAATAAAACCTATCAAATGGAGAAATAACCTCTTCAACAAATGATGCTGTCAAAACTGGACTGCTACCTGCAGAAAGCTGAAACAGGATACATATCTCATACCACACACAAAAATCAACTCAAGGTGCATAAAAGACTTGGGAGTAAAGCCCCAAACCATAAAGTTCATCAGAGACAACTTGAGATCAGGCTTAAATGGCCTAGCCTCTGGTATAAAGAGAGTGCCAAATGCAGCCAGAAATGCTCAGTCTGGTGAGAATAAAATTGAGAAATGGGACCTTCTAAAGATTAAATCCCTGTGCACATAAAAACTTTTTCCAACAGAGACAAAAGAAAACCTGACAGGGAAAAACATTTGGCAATGCCATTTTAGGCAAGGAAAAAGTTCACATAATTATATAGGGCCTCTACAAATAAAAGACTGATAACACAGTTACAATGGGCAAAAGACATGTAAAGAATTTTCACAGAGGAAGATATATGAATGGCAGACACATGAAGAAATACTCAAAATAACTGGTAATAAGAGAGATGCAAATAAAAACCACAGTGAGATACCATCTCACTCCAGTAGCAGGGGCAATGTTTAACAGGATAGCATGTAATAAATGTTGGAGAGGCTTAGGAGCTCTTATACATTGTTGGTGGGATTGTAAAATGGTACAACCACTCTGGAAGGCAGTTTTGAAGTTTCCTCAAAAAGCTGGACATAGAAATTCCATATGATCCAGCTATCCCACTACTTGGAACATACCCCAAGAAAGTAAAAATGGAGGCATAAACTTGGAGACTTTTACACCAATGTTTATAGCAGTGTTATTCACCATCGCAAGAACATGGAAACAGCTCAGATGTCCAACCACAAGCGAATGTATTTAGAAATTGTGGTACATTCATATGATGGAATACTACATTATCACACAGGAACAATGACTCTGTAAATTACTATCTAACTTGGGGGGGGAATGGAGAACATTATACTAAATGAATTAACTCACATAAGAACAAATACAGTATAAGACCATGCTTGTAGGATGTGTGTGAAGATCCACTGGGGGTGGGGGGGCAGAGAGGTAAGGATGGGTGGGGGCTGGGGTTGAGGGGGTTGGTTAATCATAAAGTCACACAATTTGGTGGGGTGGGTAAAGGAAATGAGAGGGATACAGTGTGAAAAAAAAGTATTTGAACTTTGTAAGTAAAATAGTATAAAATAATTTATTTTAGATATAAAAGGCTTCTAAAGGCTGGACAATGACTAAGGAAGATAGTGGAAGAATTGAAGCCTTTGAATTGTGATGTTGGAGGAGAGTATCGAACATCTCATGTTCTGATAAGAGAAAAGTTCTATTCTGGAGAAAATGGAACCAGGGTGTTTCTTGGAGGCAAGGATGATGAAAGTCTGCCTTACCTTCTTTAGGCATGTTGTTATGAGGGTCTAATCATGGAGAAGGCATCATGTTTGGAAAGGTGGAGAGTCAACATAAAAGAAGAAGCCATTAATTGAGATTGATTGACATAGTGACTATAATAATGGGCTCATGTGTTTTCAGAGTGGTAAAGATGGCATAGGATAGGGCAGGGTTAAGAGTCATTGTTCGAAGGGTTGCTATAAATCATAATAGATTTGATGGCACTTACCAACAACTATCTTGGGTGTCTAATACTGCTATAACAGAGATACCACCTTTAATGACTTTGTTGTTGTTGTTATGTGCCATCAAGTAACCTGTGACTCATAGCGATCCTATGTACAACAGCTCTGAAACCTGCTCTATCCTGAGCCAACATCACTGTCTCTGACACATCTACCCCCTTTACTCAAATCACTGAGTCAGCCCATCTCATTGAGGGGCTTCCCCTCCTGCGTTGTCTCTCTACCCTCCCAAGTATGTCCCTCTCCAAGGACTGGTCCCTCCTTGCAACATGTTCATATTATGTGAGATGAAGACTCAGAATCCTTGACTTCAAGGAGCAGCCCAGCTTCACCCTCTCCAGGACAAACTTGTTTGTTCTCCTAGCAGTCTGTGGAATATTTAACACTCTTTTCCAGCACCACAGCTCAAAGGTATCATTTTTTTTTTTCTATCATCCCTAGTCACTGTCCAGCTCTCTGATGCATAGCACGAAATTGCAAAAACTATGGCCTGAATCAGGCACACCTTAGTCTCCAGCCTGACATCGTTGCCCTTCAGTCTATTTAGAATATTTTTTCTCCTTGTATGAATTTTGATAGCTTTCAAGAAATTAATACAAGTTATCAAATTTGTAAGCATAGGATTATTTATAATACTCCTTTGTTTTTCCACGGAACCACTGGTTATGATATCTCTTTACATTTACATTACAAACATTGATAAATTATGTCTTCTTTTTCCTTGCTAGGGTTTTATCAGGTACTCTGGTGGCACAAATGCTCTGCTGGTAATAAAAAGGTCTGTATTTCTTCTTTTTTTTAACTATTGAAAACAAATCCCCGTTTTATTGCTTTGTTTTTACCTAACTACCTATGAGATTCATATAATTTGCTTGTGCAAATTTCACTTCAGACTTGTGATAATTTTTAAGTTCAAAGTATTTCCTTATGATTTGGGAAATGAAGTTTTTAGACGGTCACAATCATATTTCACATGATGATTCAGAGTTATAATTGCTTGTTCAGTTACGGAGTACATAACACTGTTGAAGAAAGATAGGAAAGCAGACTGTTTCACTTAGAATCTATCCCGCCACCAATATCAATCCCAGAGTCCCCTCCTCAATTTCATTCTAATTGCAATGAATTAATTTTTAATTAAAGCATTATCCACACATAGTTTTTAACACTCAAATAGCTCAAAGGGGCACATAATAAAAATCAATAAATCCCTTGCTTATCCTTCTCAACTCCCAGAGGCAAAACTTTGTACCTGAATCTATTTAGTGGCTACCTCTACTTTACTTACTAATATGCTTTTATTAATATCTCTCAACTTAATTAACTTGAATTTCCTTCTGACTTCCTATCTCCTCCACAAAACACGGCATGCTCCCCCTTCCTTCTCCCCCAATTTGGTTGTATCGCTATTGTATTCACCTCTTCTTCCTGGCTACCTTGTTCACTTTTAATGATCTGATACTTCTGTCTGTCTCTAAACTCTCCACAGAGGCTTGATTTTCTTTTGAAGGAGGATAACAGCACCATTGTTACATTCACATTTCCTCCTTTCTGCTTTCTAAAACACTGATTTTAATCCAATATTGTCTAGGTTGGTAATATTCCTATCTCTTCTATTCTGTGACCACAATTAAGTATTCTCTGCCTTGACTATACAGAGATTGGCTCTGAAAACGGAAAACCATAGCCAAGATTTCATTTACTAGCATTCTTTACACTACTGTCCATTGAATAACAAAGTTGAATTCTGATCAGATTTTGTTTCCATTCTAATGCCAGTCTTCATTCATGTGCCACACTGCTCCCGTTTTCACACCCCAAGCAACTGTCCCAAATTGTACTTTTCTTGTACAGTTTGAAATGTTTGTTTTTCCTTGTAACTTTGATTTTTCTTAGAGTGTGTGCAGAAATTTCCTCTAGTTTCTTCCTTAATCAGTCCATTTATTCCTGAGACTCCATTTCATTCCATTTGCAGTAGACACATTTTCAATTCCAATTTGGAAGATGTACTTTCAGTTTGATCCACCCTTTTAACGTGTGCCTTTACTTACGGTTTTACTTGCCTCTTTCCACTCAGTGCTTTCTGCCTCTATTGTCCATTCCCAAATAAAGTTCATGATGGTTTTATTTTGTTGTTGTTACGTGCTGTTGAGTCGCTTGTGACTCATAGCGACCCTATGTACAAGAGCCCTAAACCCTGCTCTATCCTGTGCCAACCTCTCTGTCTCCGATACATGTACTCCCATTACCCCAATCACTGAATCAATCCATCTCATTGAGGGTCTTCCTCTCTTGTGCTGTCCCTCCACTCTCCCAAACATGATGACCCTCTCCAAGGACTGGTCCCTCCTTGCAACATGTCCAAAGTATGTCAGATGAAGCTTCAGAATCCTTGACTCCAAGGAGCAGCCCAATTTCACCCACTCCAGGACAAGCCTGTTTGTTCTCCTACCAGTCCATAGTATATTCAACATTCTTCCCCAGTACCACAGCTCAAAGGCATCAATACTCTATCATCCCTAGTCACTCACTGTCAAGCTCTCTGACACATAGCACGCAATTGCGAAGACTATGTCCCAGATCAGGCACACCTTAGTCTCCAGCCTAACATCATAGCTCTTCAGTACTCTGGGGAGGTCCATGACAGCTACTTTCTCAATGCAGTTCGTCTCTTGATTTTCTGGCTGCTGGTACCAAAAGTGTTGCTTGTGGAGCCAAGCAAACTAAAACTGTTAACAATCTCAATCTCTTCACTATCCATAATGATGCTGTCAATTGACCCAGTGATGAGAATCTTTGTTTTCTTGATGTTGAGCTTGTTAAGATTTTGTTTTATGGATACAATAATGCATTAAATATTTCTGAAGATTTTTATATTTTTTGAGCTATTTTCTGTTCTAGAAACTATCATTTCTTGGAGTCAAGTTTTTGTTTTATCCCAGAGTTTGTAAGTCACATTTCAGACTTTCTGTAAAAGATGCTTTGTGGCTGCCCATAAGAAATGGGAAAGGAGCTCTGGTGGCCTAGAGGCAAGAAGCTACATTGCAATCCCGAAGGTGAGAGGTTCAAATCCACCAGATGTTCCACTGGAGAAGGAGAAACAATCTCCTCCATTGCCAGTGGCATCTGATCTGATGGTATACAACAAGGGGGTGGTGGGTGAGAAAGACATCGAAACTGTTATGTATTACCAAGTCAGAATAGAACCACAGCTGATCTTCTAGTGTATTTCCAGAGGCAGTAAATCCCACTGAAGATTGCTTAAACTTACTCCCAGGGAACACTTTGTGGGTTCCAACAGAGTATCTGGAAAGGCCATTAGGTGAGTGAAAGCAGGGCTGGTGCCTTTAATCTAGGGTGTACTACAGGTTTGTGTGTGTGTGGTGTGTGTGTGTGTGTGTGTGTGTGTGTGTGTGTGTGTGTGTTTAATCAAGCCATCCTATAAGGAACTCCTCATAGTCCATTTAGAAACGACTTGAGCATCTCTTTGATATTAACATAGAAGGAGGGGGTAGTACTTGGGAAAATGCCAAGGTACTTGGAACAGTATGAACATGGTTCAAATGAGCACCTTTCTTAAGTTGCGATAGGATCTGCCAGGCACCCACCAGGCACGATGCCAGTTGTGACTTGCCACCACAAGCCTAGTGTCTCCTGTCGTACAGCCCAGGGTTGCCAGTATATTCTGCAGATCCAGGAACTAACTAATGGAGGGATGGACGAGAAGATGTTAAGACAGGAAAGCAACTGGGCAAGCAACTTTCTCAGGTATATTTCCCAGTAAGTGCCACCTTTGCCTAGCTGGACGTGAGGCACAGGTCTGTGGTTCTTATCTAATAGCTACTGTTCAGGAGAAATATGTAGTCATCTGCTTCTGTAGAGATTTACAACCTTGAAAACATAGAGGCATCCTACTGTAGTTGCTGTTAGGTGCCAATTGAGTGTGCTACAGCTCATAGAGATTCAATGAAAAACAGATCTAAACCTTACCCTAGTCTCTGCCATCCTCATCATCTCAAATACGGTTAAGTCTATTGTTAGAGTCACTGTGCCGATCCAGCTTGTTAAATGTCTTTCTCTCTTTGCTTGCTCTTCCTCCAAACGAAATTTTGTGAACAGCAATAGATATGATACCTTTTTTCACATTATCATACTCGCAATTTTATTTTATTATACAAACTGGTGGTTTTGTTTCTTGTCATGTGAATGTCTTGTCTTAGCCATTCAAGGAAGATCACTTAGTCCAACCTGATGAAACCCATATCCTGATGTACTGATGAAAACCCTTGCAGCTCATACAGTCTGTATTTCTGCATCAGGTGGTCCTGGTGTGAGCACACGTGGCAAGAGTGGGAACGCTGGTAAGGTTTTTGTAGGTGACTCCAGTAGAGCTCCTGGCAACCCATATTGCTTGAAAGGAGTCATCAAGGCAAAAGGCAATATGATCTTTTTCAGAGGGATTTTTGGCTTTTAGTTTCATTGATCATTCTCTATTTTCTTGTTTACAATTTGATTTCTTTCATATTTCATTTAAATTTTTTTCTTCTGCCGACTTAGAGTCCAAATTACTCTTCTTTATGTAGTTTCCTAAGTATAATAGTAGACTTTGAGCTTAGATATTTTTCTTATATGTACATTTAATGCTACACATTTTCCTCTGAATATTGTTTTTGTTACATTCCACACATTTTGGTAAGTTGTGCCTCATTCTCATTTAGTTAAATAGTTTTAAATTATCCTTGAGATTTTTTTCTTTAAATAATGTGTAATTAGAAATGTGTTGTTTAATCTTAAAAATTTTGGAATTTTTATGCCTATTTGTTAATAATTTCTAGTTTGATTCAAGTTTTAACTTAAGGCATATTGTTTTATCAGAGAGTTGGACAATGACTTGGGAGGATAGAAAGAGAATTGATGCCTTTGAGCTGTGGTGCTGGAGAAGAGTATTGAGGGTACCATAGACTGTTAGGAAAACAGATTCATCCTGGAGAGGATTAAACTGGGTGGCTCCTTGAAGGCAAGGATTCTGAGGCTCCATCTAACATAATTAGGACATGTTCTAAGGAGGGACCGATCCTTGGAGAGGGACATCATGCTTGGGAGGGTAGAGGGACAGCACAGGAGGGGAAGGCCCTCTATGAGGTGGATGGATTCAGTGACTGGGGTAATTGGGATGGGTGTATCTGAGACAGTAAGATTGGCACAGGACAGAGAAAAATTTAGGGCTGTTGAACATAGGGTTGCTAAGAGTAGCAAGTGACTCGATGGCACATAACAACAAGAAGTTGTATTTTATGGACCACAAAGTAGTAAGTCTTAATAAATGCTTCAGGTGAGTTTGAGAAGGATGTATATTCTTTTATTGCGGGATGAAATAGTCTATAAATGCTAATTAGGTCATGTTGACTGCTGGTACTGTTCAAGTCAAGTGTATCTTTACTGATTTTCTGCCTGTTTGATCTATTAATTGGTGAAAATACTGGCATTGATGCTCCTGCTGTACTGCTGAATTTGTTTATGTCTCTTTGAAATTCTATCAGGTTTTATTTCATATATTTTCATGCTCCGCTATTATATCCATCTATTTTAAGGATTTTTATCTGTTTTTGGAGAATTGATCCCTCTATCTTTATGAAAAAGAGCTCTAGTGGCCGTGCTGCTAACCCAAAGACCATTTCACTCTCACACAGGTCAAATCCACCGGCTGCTCCAAGAGAAAAAGACGGTGTGGTGGTTTCAGGTCATTGTTCGAAATGACTTTCCTACCTATTGGCTTCACTTTGACCACAGAGCTGGGTGGGAACATTAAATAGGGTATAAACAATGCATGAGAGGATTGGTCAGTTTTATCATCCCATCAGATTTAAATCGAGCAGGTTTAGTGGCAGAAATTGTGAATCTCTTTGCCAGTGTGGGAGAAGATGCACAGAATGCAGTTCCTGTCATGTGAGCCCATGTGCTTCCACACCAGTTGGACTAAGACCTACATAAGTGTGGCAGCCTTGTCGAGTACTGGGGACCAGTATGAGACAGAGCTGAGTTGGGGCTGCTGTCTCACATAACCAGAGCCTTTGCAAAAGCTTGCTGCAGGACTAAGGGGACACACAATAATTGACAGGACTAAGAAACCTTTAGGATCTCTCATGGCCTTGTAGCAAGAAATTGCACTGCAATCCTAAAGGCATGCAGTTCAATGCTGCCACCAGTTGCTCTGTGGGAGAAGGATGGGCAATCTCCTCCTATGTGATTAACTGCCTCTGAAAATCTACCTGAGGGTCAGCTATGGGTAGGTTCTGACTCTATAGTACACCACCACAACAAGAAGAAAACTTTATAACACTGACCTAAGGAACAAAGCTGAAGGTTAAAAGGTCCGTGAACATGCTTGAGAAGCCGTCCTGATCTAGGAATTGCATCCTGTTGCAACTTGAATTGTAAACTCTTAACTTTCCTGTTGTTGCTGTTTACTGTTCAGTCAGAACTGACCCATAGCTGTCCCACCAAAAGCTTTTTGGAGGCAAATGATCACATGGGAAGAGACTGTTCATCGTTCTCCCATGGAGCAGCTAGAGGGTTTGAGGCACGTGTCTTTGAGTTTGCAGTATGTCATCCTACTACTAAGCCACTAGAGTTCTCTAATAAAGTCTATAACTGTGAATGTGATTCTGTGAGGTCCGTGTGGCCATTGGAATGAATTACTGACCCAGTAACAGAACTTTCCAACTACATTTCTTCCAAGACAGATTTGTTTGTTCTTTTGACAGTCCACTGTATATTCAATATTTTTTTGTCTAACACCACAATTCAAAAGCATTGGTCGGTTCTTTTGAGATCTTTCTCATTCATAATTCAACTTCACATGTGTATTAAGCTATTTAAAATACCACGGCTTGGGTCAGAACACCTTAGTCTTGATATCTATCAAATTAAAAGTTTTTGCTATTATTAGTCACCATAGATTCAACCATGATTCATAGCAACCCTATGAACAACAGACCTGAACCTTGCCCTATCTTATGCTAACCTCACTGTCTCTGACTCACATGACCCTATTGTTCCTGTTATTATATCAATCTATATTGTCAAGGGTCTTCCTTACTTTCACTGACTCTTATCCTTCTAAGCATGATGTCCTTCTCCAAGGCCTGGCCCCTTCTGACAACATGCCCAAAGTATGTAAGATAGAATTTCATCATCCTTTCCTCCAAGAGGCATTCTGATTTCACTTTCTTCAGGACAGATCTATTTGTTCTCTTGGCAGTTCCAGGTATATTCAATACTCTTCTCTAGTATCATAGCTCAAAGGTATCAATTCTTCTTCTACCATTCTTAGTCAAGGTCCTGCTTTCAGAGGCATAGTAAGCAATTGAAAAGACAATGGCTTTGTTCTGTGACATACAATAGGCCTTATTTTTTACCCATTCTGACAATCTACCTTTTAATTAATGCATGTAGAATATTCACACTTAAAACAATCATCAATATATTGTTGTTACATGCTTTTGAGTCTTTGCGACTCATAGCAACCCTCTGCACAACAGCCCTAAACTCTGCTCTATTCTGTGCCAATCTTAATAATTAATATAGTTTGATTAATACTTAGTAGGTTTGCAATGATTTTTCTTTGCATTGTCCTTATTTTTGTTTATTAGTTTTCTTGATTTTTCTGTTTTCTCTAGTTTTAATTAAGCATTTAAAAGATTCTATTTTTATGGCCTTAAATATTTTTCAAATTATTTTTAGTGTTTATAATACACATTTGTAACTTATCTAAGTTTTTGTTTAGAGAACACAGTATTATTGTTAATGCTGTTGGGTATTGCCAAGTACACTGTGACTCATAGTGAGATTTTGATCAACATTCTGGGCTTTCCTCGTGATTTCCACCATTGCCCATTGTTTTGGTAACTGTGTCAATGAATTTTACTGTCTTACCCTGATACTGCCTTCTTTAACATGTGTTTTTCTCCAAGGACTGGTATATTCTGACAGTAAAGTATGTGAAACAAGATTTCACCATTTTTGCCTTTAAGGAGCACCTTGGTTGCATATCCCCAAGGAAGATTTGTTTGCTTGACAACCCATGGTGTAGTCAACATTCTTTGTTAAAACCACAACTCAAAGGCATCAATTATTCTTTGATCTTCATTGCCCAACTTTCAGATGCAGAGAAAAGAAGCAATAGAAAGCACCATAGTATGGATCGGGCACATCTTAGTCTTTTTTTAAAGGTTAATGTTAATATTTTTTTAAGATACCTTAAAACAGAATACACCCAATTTATTCCTACTATTTTTATAATATTGCTAGCAGTTATTTCACTTATCCATATTGTTAATATCTTAATACATTGTTACTATTATTTTTATAGTTCTCTATCACATCAATTAAGACTAAAAAGGAATTTTACTTTTATTGATTTTCTTTATTTTTTTTATTTAAAAATTTTTTATTGGGAAAAACATATTGGGGGTACAAGGAGGTGAGGGTTGGGGGCAGAAGGGTGAGGATGGGCCAGGATGCAGTTGCAGAGCTGTACAGTTTGGTCGGTGGGGGGAGCAGGTGAAGGAAATGATGAGGGTCCAGTGGGGACCAGATGCTACAGAGGAATGACAAGCATTTTCCAATAGTAATTAAACCAACTGTCTTATTGATTTGGGAATTGGATGCCGACTCTCTGGCTTCTTCATGCTGAACAGGGGCGTAGATGTAAAGGGGGGAAGGGAGGACAATTTATCACCTTACTGGTGGTCTTGGGTTACAGCTGCTTGCCTTCTTGCTCTGTTAGAAGATATTTTCCTGTCATTTGCTCCCCTCTGGACTGCAAAGTGTTTTCCCAGGTGGGTCCAGTGGGGATGGCTGGTTGAACTCAGAGGCTCCATCCTCCTTTGCTTCCTTAGCTGTCAGTTGTATTTCCTTTTTGTCACTGGCACTGGGTTCAGGGTCAATTCTGGAGTAAAACTCAGAGTTAAGGTTACCTATAGGAAAGGGAGCAAACCTAGAGAGAACAAACTTGTGAGTTACAAATAGAAGGGCTTTGAGGGTGTTGCTTTCAGGTTTACTGTGGGGTGGGGGGGGGGAGGGTGGCAGAAGGTGGCCTAGGTAACATTCTCTGGATACCCTAGGCATTCTAGGCATTTTTTTTTTTTTTTTCTTCTCCTTCCCCACCCAGGGATCAGATGGCACAATCTGGGGACTGAGGAGCTCACCCTGAGGGCTGCGACGGCTCGCCCCGAGCTGGGGGCCAAGCGCAGCCCACCCAGGGCAGAAGGCTACGATGGCTTGCCCCGGGCAGAGGGCCGAAGGCAGCCCGCCCCGGGCAGAGGGCCGCGATGGCTCTCCCCGAGCCGGGGGCCAAGGGCAGCCCGCCCCGGGCAGAGGGCCGCGATGGCTCGTCCTGGGCAGGGGGCCGACTTTTATTGATTTTCTAATCATTATTTTTAAGCGAGATGACACAGGCAGGGTATAAAATGCTTTATTGTGTTGCCACTATTTACTTGCTCTACACCTATGAGCTTTGATCAAGGTATTGTGGAAGTTGAAGGGTTGGGGTCTGAATCAAAGGGTCGGGTGAGGTTTGCACCTGAATAAGAAGTCACAGGCAGGGTAGAAAATGATTTCTTACATTGCCCTTGCTTGCTGGCTCTAATCCCAAGAGCTCATGAGATCGGAAGACATATTGCACTGGGAATGTTTATTTTCAGGCACTTCTCCAAATTATTGAAGAGCAATGATGTCAGTTTGAAGACTAGGATATACCTGATGCAGGCTTTTGTCTTTTCAGTCACTTGCTATGTAACTGAGAGCTGGACAATGAATAAGGATGACAAAAGAAGAATTTATGTCTTTGAACTGTGGTGTTGGAGAAGATTACCAAATATCTCATTGATTACCAAAAGAACAAACAGATATGTGTTGGAGAAGGTTCAGCCAGAGTGGTATTCGAAGGCAAAGATTATAAAGCTTTGTCTCACATACATTGAGTAGTTTTTGGAGAGACTATTTCATGGAGAAGCTATCATGCTTGGAAAGGAGGAGTGGCGACCAAAGAGAGGAAGACCCTCAATCATATGAACTGATACATTGGCTTCAGCAATGGGCTTGAGTGTGTCATATTGTGAATATGGCACAGGATAGGACAGGGTTTAGATATGTTCATAGTGCTATTATAAGTCATACTTGATAGCACACAACAATAAAAACAGCAACATCTTTTTTACATAGATCTGAGTTTTTGGATATATATTTTCCTTCTCTCTGAATAATTGTTCTAACCTCTTTTACTATAGAACACTCATTTGGGTAAAGGACTTGTTTATCTAACAAAACCTCTCTTCCAATGACTTCACAACATCCATCTTTGACAATTTCATTAAGTTTCTACCTTGAAAGACTTACCTTTTTTTGAGCCCAAACTTCAAAAATATCTTCATACATTCTTATCTTTTTTTTTATTCCTTTAGTTTCTTGTTCTCTGGAGACAAAGATTTTGAAGCTCTGTCTCACATGCTTTCGGCATATTGCCAAATAGACCAGTTTTGGAGAAGGAGATCACACTTGGAAGGGTGGAGGGACAGTGCAGGAGAGGAAGACTCTGGATGAGATGGATTAACACAGTGACTGGGGTAATAGGGGCAGGTGTGTCAGAGACGGTGAGATTGGCTCAGAATAGAACAAGGTTCAGAGCTATTGTGTATAAGATCACTATGAGTCACAGGCAACTTGACAGCACAAAATAACAACAAGACTTTAGTAAGATTATTTTGTCTGTTACTATTTTCACTTGATCAACAGGTTGGTTTTACACATCTTTCAGCATTATAATTTCTGAGACAAATCTGTTGATCAGACCTCACTGTAATTATTAAGCTACTGAATTCTCCATAGCAAATAGTATATTAAATGCAAACTAATTTTTTCTTTGAATTTAATTATGTGCTTTATCTAACTCATATCTTCATTCCACCAACCCCATTCATTCTGACACTATTCACATGAATATTTTTATCTCAATGCTACAGGTGGAAACTTGGGAGAAAGGCTAATTGACTTGCTCAAGGTCACTAAGTGAATCATGGTCTGGGTGGAATACAGCTCAGGTCTCTTGACTCTCAGTTCCATACTTTTGCTGTGCTGTCAATAAGCTATTGACCTCTTTACCTTCTTAGTAGGCAGAGTTCTGCCTTGTGTGCTAATGTCATTTCTACAAGTCCTACCTGAATTACTTTTCTGCTTGGCCAACTTTGTAGTGTTGCATATTTTCCAAGCATGACCAAACTACTCTAAAAATAGTCTTAAAAAATAACATGATTTGAGGTAGGAAAATTCTAAAAGTGTACTAAGTTTTATATTATGTAACAACACAGCAACAAGAAAAAAACATGCTTCAAGATTGAGTGTTTTTAACAGTTAAAAGCTATAGCTAACCACATGCTGTCTAATTCAAAAGAAAAATTAGTAAACTCAAGTTGTTTCTTGCCACTCAATTTAGGTAGACCATTTTTTAATTAAAACTTACTATACTGTATAGTGCTGGCAACTATCTCCGAAAAGGTCTTTAATTGATGTCTTTTGATAGGTTTCAATAGTTTATTTTATTCATTAAAATAATATTTACTATGAAACTGCCTTCATGATTTCTGTTTTTATTGATAAAGATATGGCCAACTAGAACAAGTAGAATGCTTTTAAGTTCAGCTCAACTCAGAAAGCACAAAACAACACAAACTCACTGCTGTTGACTCCCACTCATGACGATCTTCCACTGGGTTTCTGAACTATAAATGTTAATGAGAACAAACTGCCTTAGCTTTCTCCTGAGAAACAACTAGTAGATATAATGTGGCAATCTTTCCATTAATGATCCAGACCTCAAGTCACTACACCGTCAGGGCTTCTTCAGAAAGTACAAAAAGTGCAAATATCTTATTTTTAATACATTTCTGAAGCCTTGTAAAGAACTTTTAAAATCGTACTGTAGAGATCCAGTAGTCGTCTCACAAAAGGGAAGCTTCCACGAATCCTGAGTAATGTCCCCAGACAAAACAATCAGGTTCTACATATAGAATTTAACACAATTTAGACCACAATTGTATTACTTGATGAACAATGTTTGAAATCTGCGAAGTTTGACATCCAGAATATTCAAGAGAATCAACAGTACCTCCCCGTCATCTTTGTTGATTATAAAAATGTTGAATAGGTATAAAGAATATAAGCTAGATTTGATCTTCCCTGATTTTTAACTATAGAGTGTTCCTGCATATATTTCCTCATTTTAACTTATGCAATATGTCTTGCTCTCTTTGGACAGCTACTGCTTGCTCTATGTATAGATTTCATATGAGCACAATTAAGTGTTTTTGGATTTCCATTCTTCTCAAGGTTATACATAATTTGGTATGATTCACACATTTAAATGAATTTTCATAGTCAATTAATCACAAATAAACAACTTTCTGGTATTCTCTTTTTCCAGTCAAGATTTATCTGTTATTGGCAATGATATCCCTCATGCCATGGCCACTTCTGTATCCAGCTTGAGTTCCTCAAAGTTTCTTGTCAGTGTACTAATTCAGCTGTTTTTAAAGAATTTTCATCAAGATTTTACTTGCATGTGATTCTAATTATACTTTTTTATAATTTCCACATTCTGTTTGATCACCTTTTTCTGGAATAGGAATAAATATTAATCTTTTTCAGTCACGTGACAAGGTAGCTGTCTTCCAAATCTTGTCACAGACTAGTGAGCACATCTAGGCTTGAATTTGTGTGTTGAAACACATTAGTTATTATTTGTCCTTGACCATATGCTGCTTTTATAAATGACAGGATAATGTTTAAATGTATATACAAGGTAGACTTGTTCATCCAACTATTATTCAAATGTAGGCACCAACTACAAGATGAAGAAATTGAGTACTTATACAAAGTTTTCCATATTAATTCCCATTCCAAAAAGTGAAAAGAATGTGGAAATTATCTAATAATATCATTAATGTCACATGCACACAAATCCTGATGAAAATTATCCAAAAAAATTGGAACAGTGCATCAACAGAGAACTGCTAGATATGCAGGCTGGGTTTTGAAGAGGTCATGACAGTAGGAACATTATAGATGATTGACTCTTTATAGTTTTAATCTTTTATAGTTAGCTGAATCTTTACTGAAAGCAGAGAGTAACAGAGGTATGTCTATCTGTGTTTCGTTGACTACGCAAAGGCATTTGACAGTATGGATCACAGCAAATTGTGGCTAACTCTGAGAAGAATGAGAATCCCAGAACACTTGATTGTGCTAATGAGAAACCTATACTTGGACTAGGAGGCAGAGCAAGGAAACACTGCATGGTTCAAAATCAGGAAAGGTGTATGCCAGGGATGTATCCTATCACCATATCTTTTCTATTTGTATGTAGAACAGATAATCTGGAAAACTGGGCTCTATGAGGAGGAATGTGGCACCAGGGTTAGAGGAAGGCTCCAACAACCTGCTTTATGCAGATGACACAACCTTGCTTGTTGAAATTTAGAAGGACCTGAGGCATTTGCTACAGAAGGTCATGGACTGCAGTCTTCAATCTGGATTGAAAATCAGCATCAAGAAAAAAAAAAGATTCTCACTACTGGGTCCATAGGCAGCATCATGATGAAGAGATTGAGATTGTGATTGTTAACAGCTTCAGTTTGCTTGGCTACACAAGATGAATTGCATTGAGAAAATCCACTGTAAAGGATCTCTCCAGAGTACTGAAGGACAATGATGTCATTCTAGAGATTAAGGTGAGCCTGATCTACTTTCTATGGATTATATGGTTGGACAATGATTAACGATGATAGTAGAAGAATTGATGCCTTTGAGTTGTGGTGCTAGAGAAGAGTATTGAATATACCATGGACTGCTGGAAGAACAAACAGGTTCATTCTGGAGAGGGTGAAAATAGGCTGCTCCTTGGAGGCAAGGATTTTGAAGCTCCATCTGACATACTATGGACATGTTGCAAGAAGGGACCCGTCCTTGGAGAAGTACGTACGTACTTGGAAGGGTGGAGGGATAGCACAAAAAAGGAAGACCTTGGATAACGTGAATTGACTCAGTTTTTGGGGTAATGGGGAGAGGTGTATGAGAGTCGATGAAATTGGCTCAGGATAGAGCAGGGTTTAGAGGTGTTATATATAGTGTTGCTATCAGTCAGAGTCGACTCAACAGCACATAGCAACAACAACCAACTTTTAAAAAAACTATACTGATTTATTTACAAAGTTTGAACAAGTTTTTCACACAAGATCCTTCTCATTTCCTTCACTCCCCACCCATCGAATTGTGTAATTCTATCATTAATACCATCCTCAACCCTCTGCTTCCATCCTCCCCCCACCACCTTGGATCCTCATACTCATTTCACAATAATGGTTTTTGATTGAACATTCAACCATGGTTGAAGATGTCTTAATAATTAGTGACTGGAATGCGAAAGATAGGGGGGGAAAGGACTAGTAGTTGCAAAATATTGACATTGAATAACAGAATTTTGTGTAATCAATGATTTATTCATTGCAAATACATTTAAAAACTTTGACATACACATGGACCTTACCTGATGGACTATACAGGAATCAGATCAATGAAATCTGTAGAAAGAATTGATGGAAAAGCTCAGTATCAGAAGTCAAAACAAGGTCAGTAGCTGACTGTGAAACAGACCATCAATTACTCATGTTCAAGTTCCAATTAAAACTTAAGACAATTATTTTCCATAAGTGGTTTTGGTAAGAAGAATATTGTAAATGTGGATACGGTTCCACTATTCCTCCTCCATGCCATGATATAGTGTTATTAGAATGAGCAGTTATAAATGCATTGCCTTCCTTACTCTAACTTAAATTTTTTAAATTTAAATTTATTATTAATTTCAGTAAAAATTTATAGAGACTTTGGATTTCCATTCATTCAGTGTTGTACATTTCTCCCCTCCCTATTTTATGGAAAATAGGAACTGCATTTGAACATGTATCTCTGGATTGGAAATGATCATATTGATAATATTTCTAGCCTTAAACTTAAAAACATTATACTGTTCAAAATTATTTGTTATATATTTGTTTAAATTTTTCCCTCTTTTAACAACTGGGATCTAGAGGGAAGAGAAAAGGCCAGAAAATAGCCAAAATTATTGGGGCAGCTATTGCTGCCAGTTTAGGACCTGTGTCAGGAAAAGAGGTCTTACTCATAAGCAATGACACCCAAGGTAAATAATCCAATAAAAAATGGGCACAGGAGAAGAGACACTTCTCCAAAGAAGACATTCAGATGGCCAACAAGCACATGAAGAAATGTTCAAAATCCCTAGCTCTGAGAGAGATGCAAATCAAGACAACTATGAGATATCATCTCACCCCAGTAAGACTAGCAAAATTTAACAGAACAGCAAGCAACAAATGCTGGCAAGGTTGTGGGGAGACTGGAACCCTTATTCACTGTTG
>NW_006399940.1:5070805-5075073 GCF_000299155.1 Elephantulus edwardii | reverse complement strand
AAAATCAATCTCCACAATAGTCTACGTATTTCCTATTGCCAAAGGGGCCCTTTAGAGTAGTAAGAGAAGATCTTCACCCTGAAACCTACAGCATCCCTTTTCTGCAGGAAGTAGCTAAGAGAATACGCCATCCCCTTTTCCTTATGAATCAGGATGAAATCTCTATCAGGGAGGAGTTATAGGGAATGGCAAAGGACACACTGACAAAGGAGATTAATCTGAACTGCTTTTGACAAGCACTGTGGCAATGGGACAATTAAAACAAATTTCAAGGCAAAAAAATAACAACCATATTACTCAATAAAAAACTACAGATGAGGTAAACAACAACAACAAAAACACCTTAAGACAATTAAAACAGGTTGACCAGAATGAAAATATGACCTTGAATCTAGTCCACTTGAATTTAAAAACTATCTGAAGAATAGATTTGATGCATTGAACTAGATAATGAAGAAAGCAGATCATTAAAAAAAAGATCAAAATGAATGTCAGAAGAGACTCTGAAACTTGCACTAGAAAGTTAAAGGCCAAAACAATGAGAAATGCTTTAGTACTAAAGATGAACAGAAGATTTCAAAGAACACCTTGAGAAGACACTAACAATATAAAACACTTAGAATAGACTAGTAGATATAGCTATATATAGCAGATATAGCCCTCAAATATGGAAACACAAAGGAGGAGGAAAGATTGTAAGCAGACACTAGTGATTGTAATGTGAAATGTGAGAAGCATACATGTAGGAAAACTGGACATTGTTAAGAAAGAAATGGAACATATTAATATTGACATACTAGGTATTGAAGAAATGAAAGGGAATGACATAGGACATTTTGAATCAGACAATCATATGATCTACTATGCCAGAGATGAAAAGCTGAGGAAAAGTAAGGTTACTTTCATAGTTAAAAAAATAATTTCTAGATCATCTTGAAATACAATGTTGTGACAGGATAATAACCATATGCATACAAGGAAGTCCAGTGAATACCACTGTCCTTCAAATATGTGCAACAACAACCAGAGCCAAAAAAGAGGAAACAGATGATTTCTACCAACATTTGCCATCAGAAATTGATTAAACATGCAATAAAGATGCATTAATAATAATGGGTGACTGGAACTAAAATGTTGGGGACAGGGAAAAAGAATCAGTAGTTTAAAAAAACATGGCCTTGTTGACAGAAATGAGGTTGGAGATAGAAATAGAGAATTGTGTACAATCAATTATTTATTCTTTATCAATTATTTATAAGAAACATAAAGACAGACTATGGACATGAATTTTACCTGATGATATGCAAAGGAATCAGACTGATTATATATGTGGGAAAAAAAATCAATGGAGAAGCTCAATATCAGCAGGGAAAACTAGCCAATGTTCTTATTGTGGAAAAGACTACCAACTACTTATATGAAAGTTCAAACTAAAGCTAAAGAAGATTAAGTCAAATCCTCAGAAACCAAAATTTGACTTGGAATCTAACCCACTTGAAATGAAAACCTATCTAAAGAACAGGTTTGAGACCTTGAATACTAATGAACAAAGACCAGATGAGCTGTGGGAAGACATAAAAAAATATCATACAAGAAGAATGTAAAAGGTCATTCCAAAGACAGAAGAGAAAGAAAAGACAAAGATGGATGTCAGAAGGGACTCTGAATATTGCAATAAAGTGCTTTGAAGCCAAAGCGAAGGGAAGAAATCAAGAAGTTAAGGAGCTCAACCGAAAATTTCAAAGGGCAGTATGGGAAGACAAAGCAAAATATTATAATGAAATGTGCAAAAAATTGGAGTCAGATAATCCAAAGGGCCGAACATGCCTGGCATTTCTTAAGCTGAAAAATTGAAGAAAAAAATTCAAGCCTTGAGTTGCAATACTTTTGATGCTATGGGCAGAATATTGAATGATCCAGGAAGCAAGAAAAGAAGATGGAAGGAGTATACAGAGTCAATATACTATAAGAAATTGGCTGACATAGAAGAATTTAATGAAACACATATGATCAAGAGGCAATGATGATGAAGACGTTCAGGCTGCTTTGAAGGAATTGGCAAACAATAAGCCCTCAGGAACTGATGGCAATGCCAATTGACATATTTCAACAATAGATGCTTCCATGGACACATTTACCAGGTGGCACCAGGAAATCTGAAGGACAATTACGTGGCCAAATGACTGGAAGAGATCCATATTTAGTCCTATCCCAAGAAAGGTGATTTGACAGAGCATGGAAATCATCGAACAATTAAAAGTAAAATCCTGTTGAAGATTAAAAAGAACACAACAACAACAACAACAAAACACCCCAGGTGGAAGAGCGTATTAACAGAGAACTACCAGAAATACAGGCTGGGTTTAGAAGAGATCATCGCACTAGAGACATTATTTCCAAAGTCAGTTGGATTTTGGCTAAAAGTACAGATTACCAGAGGCATTAGAATTGGAGGAAGACTCCTCAACAACCTGTGTTATACAGATGATACCACCTTGTTTCCTGAAATTCAGGAGGACCTGAAGTAGAACCTCAAAGACTGTAGTCTTCAATATGGATTGAAGCTCAAAATTAAGAAGACAAATATTCTCACAATTGGACCAACTGGCAGCACCATTATAGATGGAGAAGAGATTGAGGCTGTCAGGAAATCAAAAGATGAATTGCAATAGGGAGGTCTGCTGTTAGGGACCTCTTCAGATTGCTGAGGAGCAATCTGTATAGACACTAAGGTGCATTGGATCCAGGCCATGGTCTTTACAATTACATGCAACGCAACAGAAAGCTGGACAATGACTAAGCATGATAGGAGAAGAATTGATGCCTTTGAGTTGTGGTGCTGGAGAAGAGTATTGAACATATCATGGATTGCCTAGAGAACAAATAGGTTTGTCTTGGAGAGGGTGAAACAAGAGTCTCCTTGGAGGCAAGGTTTCTGAAGCTTTGCCTCACATAGTTTGGTCACGTGGGCAGGAGGGACGAATCCTTGGAGGACATGCTTGGAAGGATGGAGGGATAGCATAAGAGAGGAAGACCCCAGATGAGGTGATTTAACACGATAACTAGGGCAATGGGATAACTAGGTGTGTTGGAGTTAGTGAGACTGGCTGAGGGGTTAGAGTTGTTGTACACAGGGTTGCTGTGAGTAGCAGGTGACTTGAAACAACAAAACACTAGTCATACTTACCATTTGTCCTTGATTATCTCCTACCAAATGCTCTTAATATTTCTTGTATTTGACAGAAATATGAACAGATATATTGGTTTACTTGTATAAAAAAGACAAGGAAGTACAGATTAATAGAGAATAAAGCTTATTAGTGGTTACCACAGCATACAAATGGGAATGAGATGGAGTTAATGGTTACAAAAGTTACATATTGAGTAACGGTGGGGTTACATAGCCAATTATTGATTAATTAATGTCAGTAAGTTGTATCTAGTAAAACATTGAATTGTCAGAAGCTATGAGTTAAATATATTTACAATAATGACAAAGAAAAATAAAGAGCAAAAGCTAAAGATGATTATACGCAGCCAAACACCTCACCGGAATTTAGTTCTTTTGGTTTGGAATTTCATGTTTATGGACATCCCGGTTAGTGGTTTAATAACATGTTGTGTTTTTTTTTTATTCTTTCCCACTTCCTAGTTCATCGTGGGTTCTTTATAAGCTTACTAGGGAGTTCTAGTGGCCTAGATGTAAGGAGTTATGCTGAAAATCCAAAGGTATGCAGTTCAAATCCACCTGCTGCTTTTGGTAAGAATGATGAGAAATCTCCCATGCAACTAACTGCCTCTGAAAACCTAATGGAGAGTCAGCTCAGTAAGTTCTAAATTGATGGTTCGTAACAATAGTGACTACCCCAAGGCACATCAATTAGTTTCTTTTCACTGGAAACACAGAGGAAGAAAAGCAAGCAGTAGGAGGACATGGGATGAATGTGTGGTTTTTTTCCTGAACAACTACCTCCTTTGCCATGAGCCTAGAAAAACTGGATGATGCCAGGCAACCCTATGTTGTTATGTGCTGTTGAGTCATTTATGACTCTTAGCAATGCTATGTACAATAGCTTCAAACCCTGCTCTATCTTGAGCTAATCTCTCTGTCTCAGAAACACCTACCTTCATTACCCTAGCTATTGTGTCAATTCACCTCATCTGGGGTATTTTCCTGTACTGCCCCTTCATCCTTCCAAGCCTGATGTCTTTCTCTAAGGATTGGAATTCCTGGAAACATGCTATATGAGATTGTTGTTGTTGTTGTT
>NW_006399940.1:5056674-5067680 GCF_000299155.1 Elephantulus edwardii | reverse complement strand
TGGGGTTGCCTTTATAGTAAAAAAAGTAATTTCTAGATCCATCTTGAAGTACAACATTGTGAGTGACAGGATTATATCCATACGCTTACAAGGAAGCCCAGTAAATACCACTATCATTCAGATATATGCTATATGAGATAGAGCTTCAAAATCCTTGCACCCAAAGAGCAACTTGGCTTCACCCTCCAGGACAGACCTTCTCTGAGCAGTCCATAGTATGTTCAATAATCTTCTCCAGCACCACAACTCAAAGTCATCAATTCTTCTTCTACCATCCTTATTCATTTCCACCTTTCTGATGTAGATTGCAAAGATCATGGCCTGGATTAGACACATCTTTGTCTCTAGAATGGCATTGTTTCTCTTCAACACTCTGGAAATGTCCCTGACAGCAGATTTTCTCAGTGCAATTTGCAATTCACCATTTGATTCCTGACTGCTGGTGCTTGTAGAACCAAGCAAGCTGAAATTGTTAACAATCACAGTCTCTTCCCCATCTATCATGGCGCTGTCAATTGACCCAGTGGGTGAGGATCTTTGTCTTCTTGATGTTGAGCTTCAATCCATATTGAAGACTAGTCCTTGACCTTCTGTAGCACATGCTTCTAGTCATTCTCAGTTTTAGCAAGCAAGGTTGTGTTTTCTGCATAATAGATTGTTGATGAGTCTTCCTCCAATCCTGATTCTGCATGTCTCCTCAAAAAATATCAGCCCCCTGAATTTGAAAATTTGATTGAAAAGCTGTGGGGACAGGACACATCTCTGATGCACTCCTTACCTGATTTTGGACCATGCAGTGTTTCCTTGATCTGTTTTGACAACTTTTTCTCCTCCAAGTATAAGTTTCGCATGAGCACAATTAAGTTATCTGGGATCCCAATTCTTCTTAAGGTTAGGGACAATTTTTTTTTTGTGATCTACATAGTCAAATGCCTTAGCATAATCAATGCAACACAGATAGACATTTCTCTGGTACTCTTGTTTCAGTCAAGATCATTGGCTATGTTGTCCCTAGTGTCCTAAACTGAGCTTGTATTTCTGGTTGTTCTCTGTCGATCTATTGTTCTAGTCATTTTTGGATAATCTTGAGCAAGATTTTGCTTGCATGAGATACTAATGATATTGTTAGTTAATTTCCATACTCTGTTGGCTCATCTCTTTTTGGAATGGGAATGAATATGAATCTCTTCCAGTCAATTTGCCAGGTAGTTGTCCTTGCTATATATATATATATTTAATCAAAGATTTCTTAGAAGAATTTTGATCAAAATAATATGCATGCAAAACAGAATTTTAAATTCTCATGGATTCTGGACTATTCAGAGCCTTGAAGGTTGAATAATTTCCTGAAAGTATTGTCCTTACAATATTTTAAACTTTAAAGCAAAATTATTTCCTAAAGTCTTCTTAAAACTGGACAGTAATTTAGCTTATTTTTTTAAAAAGTATTTCTTGAGAATTATGCCTTTTACAGAACTATCTAAATGGGATTAAGGTAACAACAGCAGATTGAAAGATTAGATATGAACTTTATAGAGTAGTGAATTTACGTTAATGGAGAAACAACAACTCAGAAAAGGAGGGTGAGAAAGGTGTCATAAGTCAAAGAATATAACTAATGTCACTTGTAGAAACTTGAATTGGGGTACATTTTGATGTATATATTGTAAAAAAACAAAATAAATAAAATTATAAAAGAAAAAGGTCATAATCAGAAAGATTTCTAAATTTAAAATAATGAGCCAAGCTACAATTTATGCTGCTTACTATTCGCATATTCACCTACAGTATACATCTGTTTTACCATCTGTATTTCTAAAATATCTCCAATGAGAGTTCAGACACCTAATATTTTTAATAATAAAAACTCTATGTCTAATTACACTGGCAACAGTTCCACACTTTCATTTACTGTACTAAATTCACCTTTAGCCTAGGATTTTGCACATTTCTAATATATAGATTAATGCTTTTTGTCCTCCTACTTCATTGCTGTCATTTGCTTTCTTATCTTCACAAACTCTAGTAACCATAGGTTTTATGTTTTCATGGATAGTATTTTTAACTAATAACAATGACCTAACAATAAGTAAATCCAATTACTGTTTTAGGCCTTAATAAAATAATAATCCAATACTATGTTTTGTAGCTTTTTTTTCCTTTTTAATGGCATATACCATTAACTTTGGTGGCAAAGTGGTAAGGGGTTGTGCTTCTAACCTAAGAGCAGGCAGATCAAATCTACCTCCTTAGTGGATGTTCTTTGAGAGAAGGATGGGCAATCTCCTTTCATGTGATTTACAGCCTTGAAAATCTACTAGAGGGTCAGCTATGAGTCTATTCCAACTCACTGGCACAAAACAGCAACACACCTTTATACTATTCAGGAGCTCCATTGGTCGGATTGTAAGGAGTTGTGCTCCCAATCCAAAGCAAGTGGTTCAAACCCAACAGCTGCTCTGAGAGACAATCTCCTACGGTACAATTTATAGTGTCTGAAATCACCCTGGAGAGGCAGCTGTGAGTCATTTATGACGCGATGGCATTTTGGTCAGTGCACATAAAAATAAAAAAATAAGAAAATTAGACCAATTATTTTATGCCTGTCCCTGCCCTAAATGTTTTCCAAACACTGAATCCTCACAATGGATCTATAAAGTAGTTGCTTTTATCTATTCTCATTTTATAGATAAAAGAACTGAAGGGCAAAAGAATTGTAATTTATGCCCAGGTTCATATAGAGAGTAGATGTTGGTTTGATGAGTTAAGTCTAGACAATCACGGTTGTGTTTTTTGTTGTTATTTATTTCCTCTTTTGGCTTAAAGCGTATTAACCATTTCCTAAAAAAAATATTGAACATCCCATGGATTGCCAAAAGAATAAACAAATTTGTCTTGGAGGAAGTACATGTAGGGTACGCCTCGGAGTCAAAGAAGATGAAACATGCTTTGACATATTATCAGAATTTGACAGTCCTTGGGGGAAAAAAGACATCATACTAGAAAGGTGGAAGGTCAGTAAAAGACAGGTGTACTCTTAACCAGATAAATTAACATAGTGACTATAACAATGGGATTGAAAAAGGACAAGATCATGAGGATGGCACAGAATAGAACAAGGTTGCAATATGCTGTTCATTAGGGCTGCTGTAAGTCATAGTCAGATGAACAGTACCTAACAAGAACTTTTCTAAAACAATTATGTTATCTACATAGATGCCATTTAAATGATGACTTTCCTATCTGAAACTCCAGAGCTTTAAGTCCAATTCATATTTCCAATCACCTATCCAGCATTTCTAACTTGGCTGTTGAACATGCATGAAGTTGAAGTTTCCTTTTGCCTCTTTTGTTCCAAATTATTCTTCTTTAGTACCAGGGAGCTCTGTGGTCTACTTGGTGGAAAATTGAACTACAAAACTAAAAACATGCTGTTCAAATCCACTGGCTGCTGCAACAGAGAAAGAAGGGAAATCTTCTTCTGTGTCATTTAAAGCCTCTAAAAGGCTGCTGGGAGGTCAACCATGAGCAGATTTTGATTGGAGAGCAATGAGGAACAGACAATCCTTTTTTTTTTTAATTCTTTATTATTTTGTGTGCGTGTACCGTCAAATCAGATCTGACTGGTACAGGAGGATATTGCGCCTCCTTCTCCGGCAGAGCATCTGGTGGATTCGAACAGTGTTCCTCTGGGATTGCAGTGCAGCGTCTTGCCACTAGGCCACCAGAGCTCCCAGGAACAGACAATCCTTGATGTCTTTAATACAAATCCCTAAGGAGAGAAGTGGATTCTGTTGTCTCCATCATTTTATAACTGCAGTTTGGCACGAAGTTTACTGATTCTAGCCAAAATGGCCCCCAAATGTTGCCTTACTTCCTCCTTTCACTAGCTTCCTTCACTTTAGTATCTGCAAATGGATGTTTTTAGATTTTTCTATTGCTGGCAAGTGATTGAAGTTATTTTATTGCTAGCAATTACTGTTTCAACATAATATAATTAGCGCAAGCTGGAAAAATTTGTTGTTTGAAAAGTTTCAATAATTTCACTACTGCTATTTTCCTCCAATATTCCAAGGTGTTGGATTTTATTTCGTTAATCAGCTTTCTGTCTTTTATTCACTAGAAAAGAATCCAGCACCTATTTTCTTATTAATATTCTACAGGGATAAGACGCTTTATGATTTTTTCAGAGTTTTAAAATGTAGAGATTTTTTTTTCTGTTTGTTTTCTCTCTTGGTAGTTGTCAATGCACAAATAAAATGCAAAAAAATTATGTTAAAAAAGACAAGACGGGGTTTTTTGTCATCTTAGTTCTGTCATTTGCGCTCTCTTCTCTCTCTCTCTCACACACACACACACACACACACACACACAGAGCTTTTTTCCTTGTTGTGTAATGTTGAATTGGATCTGACTGGCACAGGAGGAGACTGTCCCTCCTTTTCCAGCAAATCATATTGTGGATTTGAACCGCACGCCACTGGGATTGCAGTGCAGCTTCCTGCCACTAGGCCACCAGAACTCCGTTGCAATATCATTTGAGAAGGACATTAATTACATCTAGATTTTTATAACAACTTCTAAATTTGTCCATCTCTCTCTTCACTGATGTTCTCTATAATCTTTCAAAGACTGGAAAATAAATTTTTGCCGTGGTTTTAGTGAAAACTCTCTCAGAATGGTTTTCAGGATCTTTGACAAATTAGCTAAAAATTATATCTCGAAGTTTATCTCTTATCATTCCTTACCAAGGCAATTACATTCAAATCACAACTGCCAGTCTCAACCTTTCTATGTACTTTCCTGTAATGCTATTTGATTCTTCTGTGTCCATATGTGGGAACTCTGGTGATCGAGTCTATAGGGAAATGCTAACCATCTTTGGTAGATTGAATCCACCAGAGGGTCCTCAAGAGAAAGACGGTGATTTACATCCTTGGAAAACCTGCAGGAGGTCAGCTACGACTTGATTCTGACTCGACAGAAATGAGGAAGAAGAAATTATTCATGTCAGAAATATTGTCCTTTTTTGGAAAAATCTGACACTGACATAATTTCTATTAGCACCTACTTGATATTTCTATCTCATGTGTTACTCAGAAAAACCCTGGCCACCTTGTGATTAAATGCCAGGCCTCTAGTGCCTAGTTTTCATTAGACTTCTTTTCTGCATTTATCTAATTCCCTACTTTCTGTTCCTAAAATTAAGATTGGACTTTATGACTCTACAACCATTAGGATTTTTTATTTTTTTAGTTTTACTTGTGACTTTGTCTGTCCCCAGCCAGATGTGCTAAGTTATCAGCCTCCATGACGGAATTTTAACACTAGATCAGTCAACTTTTCTGACCCCTTGTAACTCCAGAGTCCCTTCTGAAGAGCAAATGAGACAATTTCTTCAAAACATTCCCATTTTCCTTGGAATTTATCACTGCCTTTGGGGCTTCTATCAAAATCTCTATTATAACACTTCTATGTTGTAGTCTAAGTCACTGTGGCACCTTAGCCTACATTCTCAGGTATGAAGTAAATAATTTGATAATTCTAGAACCTCACTTCAATTGGACCATGCCAATACTTCTACTCTCTACACATATATATGCTGTAGTTAGGTGTCATTGAGTCAGAACTGGTAGGTTCTAACAATGTGCCTTTGGGTTGGCAGTACAGCTACTTACCACTAGGCCACCAGAGCTGACTTAACCCAAGGGAAAATACCATGATTTGGGTTAAGTGCACTTAATTGCCTCAGAGTGGCATCTTGCTCTTTAGCAATGTTAAGAGATCTCTTGCGGAATATTTTCCCAGCCAAAACTGTTGCTTCCATGGGCATTGATTGTCGATCTAAGTAAAATATCCTAAGCCATTTCATACTTTTCCTATTTGCTAGACATTGTTTATTGGTTCAGTTAGGAGGATTTTTGTTTTCTCTATGTTGAGGGAGCTCTGGTTGCCTAGTGTGTAAAGAATTGTGCTGCCAACCAAAGGCAGATGGTTCAATACACCAGCTGATTCAAGGAAGAAAGATGGACAATCTCCTCCAGTGTGATTTATAGCCTCTGAAAACCCACCTAAGACTCGGCTATCAATTGGTTCAGCTCTAAGTCAGCTCCAGCTCAATAGCAATGAGCTGTTTATATTGAAGTATGATCTATACTGATGGCTGTAATCCTTAAACGTCATCATCAAGTGTTTCAAGTCTTACTGACATGATTTGTGTATTGCTGTGATGATGGATGCTCTGCCCCTTAGTATTTCAGATACCATCAAGGTCACTCCTGGTGGGCAAGTTTCAGCAGAGCTTCTAGACTATAGCAGACTAGAAGAAAACAGTCCATACTTCTAAAATAATGAACCATTGAAGACCTTACAGGTAACCACAAGTATATATGTAAAATCATTATGGAAAGCTGAATCTCAATGTCTACTAAAGTTGTGAACTCCAAATTTCACATGAACAAGAACTTGGATAAATAAATTATACTGTATTCATCCACTGACTGAAACAAAAAAATAAAATAAAAATAATCATAACCAAATTCAACATTATATACAAATCTCATCCCGATTTTATCATTTCAGTGATATTCCCCCTAACTTCAGCCTGAGATTTGCCTTCAGAGCATTGTCTTTAGACTGTTGGAACTGTTTTTTCCAGAAATCCAGAGAACTGAAGATACTTATGAATTTCCTCCTTCCAAGGCAGCCCATAGTTAATAATGTGGGGTCCCTCCCAATGACTACTTTGGAACATATGATAAAGTCATTCTCTGTTGGAACTTTGTTAATCTTCTTTCTCTTCCATGTTTTCTGTTTCTGTATGGGTTTCTCTCAGAAAAAAAAAACATCATTAATTATTCTCTTGCATAGAAATAATTGATTCAAAGTCCATTTCTGGGTATCTTGACCTAAGACACCACACAATCTTCCTTTCAAATCATTCTGCGTGATTACAGAGGGGGCCGACTTCCAAGTGAATTTTTAGTAAATTCAGTTTCATCAGATTTCATTTCTATCACCCCCCCCATCTTTTTCTCTACAAATTTTAGCAATGTGGTGTTTTTAGAATTTAATACCATGGAAATTATATTTGCCTGTTCCCAATTGTCAGAATTTGTCCTGAGCGATACATAACACAGTTAACAAATCTCCTGCTCCCTAATTTATTCTTAGCATTTTATTTATGGCTTTATAGCATTAATGGCCTTATCTTTTTTGTTGTTGATTTCTAGGTTTTTAGTAAAGGGGAATGAATTGATTAGTAAAGTAATAATAGTTTGCTATATTTTTAAACCTCAACTTTTTGACATATTTTTACTGATAATGTAAATGATTAGTAATGCTGAGAGATGTTGCATAATGAAGGAAAGGAGTAAAATTGACTAAGAACTTGAAAGCAGGTGTTTTGATGCAATATCTTTTCCCATGCTTCCTTACACCTTCCCCATGCTAACCTCCAGATCCTGTAGCTGTGTCTTTAGCCTTGACGCTCAAGAGAATAGCCAACTTATGTTGATCTCATCCACTGAACAAGTCAGACTAATGTTTTCTAGAAGCCATTTAAAGGAGAGAGCAGATATCTGACAACTTTTGTCACTACTATAAATGACAACCAGAATCTTCCTGTTCGTGTTTCTCCTTTAAAGTCACCATTAATCAATGTACTTCTTTCCTGAATTGGAGAAATTGTCCATACTTTGAATCTTCCATTGGTAATCCACCTGTTGTTGTTGTTGTTATGTGCCGTCGAGTCGTTTGTGACTCATAGCGACCCTATGCACAACAGCCCTAAACCCTGCTCTATCCTGCGCCAACCGCACTGCCTCTGACACACCCATCCCGATTACCCCAGTCACCGAGTCAATCCATCTCATAGAGGGTCTTCCCCTCCTGCGCCGTTCCTCCACCCTCCCAAGCATGATGTCCCTCTCCAAGGACCCGTCCCTCCTGGCTACATGTCCAAAGTATGTCAGACGAAGCCCCAGAATCCTTGCCTCCAAGGAGCAGCCTGGTTTAATCCTCTCTGCAATGAATCTGTTTGTTTTCCTGGCAGTCCATGATACATTCAGTACCCTTCTCCAGCACCACAGCTCAAAAGCATCCACTCTCCTTCTGTCCTCCCTAGTCATTGTCCAACTCTCTGATGCATAACAAGCGATTGCAAATACCATGGCCTGTATCAGGCGCACCTTAGTCTCCAGAGAGACACTGTTGCTCCTGAGTACTTTAGAGAGGTCCCTAACAGCAGACTTTCCCATCGTGATACGCTTTTTGATTTCCTGACTGCTGGTGCCAAGAGTGTTGACTGTGGAGCCGAGCAAACTGAAGCTGTGAACAATCTCAATCTCTTCGTCATCCATCCTGACGCTGCCAATTGGTCCAGTGGTGAGAATCTTTGTCTTCTTGACATTGAGCCTCAGTCCATACTGAAGGCTGCAGTCCTTGACCCTTCGCAGCAAGTGCATGAGGTCCTCCTCAGTTTCAGCAAGCAGGGTTGTGTCATCTGCATAACGCAGATTGTTAATAGACCTTCCACCAATCCTGATGCCACAATTCTCCTCATAGAGCCCAGCCTCTCGGATAATCTGCTCGGCATACAGGCTGAATAGGTATGGAGATAGGACACATACCTGGCATACACTCTTCCCAATTTTGAACCATGCAGTGTTACCCTGCTCTGTTCTGACTACTGCCTCTTGGTCCAGGTATAGGTTTCGCATTAGCACGATTAAATGTTCTGGGATTCCCATTCTTCTCAGAGTCAGCCACAGTTTGTTATGATCCACACAGTCAAATGTCTTTGCATAATCAATGAAACACAGATAGACATTCTTCTGGTATTCTCTGCTTTCAGCCAAGATCCATCTAACATCAGCAACAATATCCCTAGTACCACGACCTCTTCTAACCCAGCCTGGACTTCCGGCAGTTCTCTGCTGACCTGTAAGAAGATAAAATATCAGTTTTAATATATTTTTAAAAAATATGTTTGTTAAGCCATCTATCATGGTGAGGAGTTGAGACATGATGGAGGAGAAGTATTAGATCTTCGGGGAAGTTGTTTGTTTGCAGCTTGAAATCAAAAGAAGATAAATTTATAATGGGAATATCCCATGTTAGCAATGGCAGTATTGTATCCTAGGAACATTCATGGTAGCTTTTTGAAGAACACTCATGGTGTTCTTAAATGATTAATATTGTTGTTGGTAAGGAAGTCTCAGTACTGTGCCCTTTCTCAATTCCACAGGTTCTCGTTGTTGGGAGTTCAAGACCTTAAGACACGTGGTATCTTGCAGTCTCTAAAAAATGTCTCTACATTTTTTTCCAGAGGAGCAGAGGTGGCATGACCTTTTGTTGTCAGGCATGTTGGCAGGCCTCCGGGCCCTCCTCTAGTAGCATCCTGTCTGGGCTAAACTCTGTAAGTACAGAAGCTGTGTGGAGTGATGCTCAGAGACACTGCCAAGCAGGAGGCAAGAATGGCTCAGCTTGAAGGATGTAATTTAGTTAACATGCTATATTCTGACTCTCAGGCACTTTGGGGCACATCTTTTGTTATTCTGCTTATTTTTCTTGACAAGGGCACAATTTGGCAGTTTGTTAAGGAACAACATTACCATTTAGAGGAAGAGCACTTTACGTTTTAAAACTTTTAACTTGCATTAATGTCATGTAGAGTGTATTTGTTTTAACCTCTTGACTCTTAGCACTTAAACACCTTAGGCAAGATCCATCTGTGTATACAGAACCTGAAATCATTTGCAATTTGGTAATGTCTCATTGTAGCATTTTTGAATGCCATTATGAATTAAATACAGTACTATAATCTTACATTCCATTTGACATCTTAAAGTTGGAATTTGCTTTTTGCAAGTAAATTTCATGCAAAAATTGGCATAGCACTTTCCACCTTGCACATTTATAGTATTTTAATATTTTCCTTTAAAACACTGAATAGTAATTGAAGAACTTTTTTATTTTCCTAGAGCTAATGAGGAATAAGAGATACCTATAATAGGTATCACATTATAAGCTAAATAAAAATTGATATATTGAAGACTGCCTCTTGAAATAAAATGTCAAGATTAACAAACTTGACGTTAGCCAAAGCTTGCTCAAGTGTATTTCTCTCTTCTAGTGTCCACTGTTTCAGGACTATCTCCTATTATGCTACACTTGCTTATGTCTTGTTTTATGCCTCCAAGAACATAGATGTCTTTTACATTATCAAAAGTCATATGATTTCATCTAAAATGGCTATAGTCTCCTTTTTTCCTTGAGTTCAAAAAAAGCTGAGAGCAAATACAGTAGAGTTTTCCAGTTCTAGCTCAGCCATCTTATTTGTGGGAATGTCAGGCAATTGGAAGAGGGTTGGGAGCCAGAAAACATTAATTTTACTTTGGAACTATTTAAATCTATGCAATGTTTCAAATTGTTTCAAGTTCATATTGAATAAAAAACAATGTTTCCTTATTAGTATGTGTTGGCCTTGGTTATTCTAGAAACAATGGATCATTATAATTGACCAGAAGACCAAAGATTTCTTTTTAGCCTGGACCCTACATCAGCCACAATTTGTGCTTTTATAGATTATTTTCTATGTTGCTCAAGAAAAGATTTTGAAGTTTATAGTCAGGATTTCAGATTTGAAGTTGAAGCTTGATTTATCTATCATATTTAATTGAGTGTCTATGATTTCACATGCAAGCAAGATTCTACTGAAGATTATCCAAAAAAGACTGGAAGAGTAAGTACATCAGCAGAGAAATGCCAGAAGTCCAGGCTGGGTTTAGAAGGGGCCATGGTACTAGGGATATTTTAGCTGATGTTAGATGGATCTTAGTTGAAAGCAGAGAATACCAGAAGACTGTCTATCTGTGTTTCATTGATTATGCAAAGGCATTTGACTGTGTGGATCATAACAAAGTGTGGCTGACTCTGAGAAGAATGGGAATCCCAGAACATTTAATCGTGCTAATGCGAAACCTATACTTAGACCAAGAGGCAGT
>NW_006399940.1:5024199-5055819 GCF_000299155.1 Elephantulus edwardii | reverse complement strand
GAGGCAATGAGATTGGCACAGGATAGAGCACAGTTTAGGGCTGTTGTACATAGGGTCGCTATGAGTTGCAAATGACTCGATGGCACATAACAACAACAACAATGATGGTTCGGGATTGGTAGAGTCACTGAAGAGAGGATGAATAAAACAGTCAAGTCCAAACTCCTATGACACTCATGGTGTGATGTGAAAAGAGAGACAAACAGAAATTATGAGGTAAGAAGAAATATATTAAGCTAAATGTTCCACAGATTATGATAAAGTGTGACTTGGGTTATTTTAGATGATTAGAGAAGGTCTCCCCAGGAGGGAATATTTAAACTGCTTCCTGAATAATGCACAGTAGCAAGCTGCATATGACTTTACAAAGATATGATTCCTTAGCAGTCTAAAGGCTAGAATGCATATGCAATGCTAAACTAGAGAAGCCACGGCAGCCAGTATGGCTGAAGCATTCTAGTTTAAGAGGAAGAATGGTAAAGTAAAAAAATGGGAGTTTAAGAAATGGTAAAGTAAAAATCATATTAAGCCAATGATAGAAATTTGTTTAAGTTTATTTAATATATACTTTGCAAAATAGGGTAACAGTTTGACTGGGGAATAAAAAGTGTTCCATAGAGGAAAGTACTTGCAAACATCCCTATACCTTATCTTAACATTGCTGTGGAAGCTGAGCCCAAACAATCTTAACTGTTGTTAGATGCCATCAGTTTGATTATGACTCAGGGGGACTCTTTATACAACTTGTATAAAAGAGTAAGGACAGAGTGAGGAAAGTGGAGTCTGACCTCTACTAACTCTACAAGGGGTAATTGTTGTTATCAAGAGCATTCACAATACTAATCTAGTTCCTTAAAGGTTAGACATGGTCCCCAACTCCTGCACCTACTTAATTTTATCACCAATCTTAACTGTTCTACTGGGGTAAAGTCCATTGCAATAGCTCCACAGACTACACAGAACCATTCTCATGATTATAATGCTCATTAGGGAATTTAACAGACCATAATCAAGGAATGCAGCCTTCAGTATGGATTGCATCTCAATATCAAGAAAACAAAGATTCTTACCACTGGACTTATAGACAGTGTCATTATGAATGGAAAGGAGATTGAACTGTCAGCATCTTCATCTTGCTTGGATCCACCATTAACTCCGTGGTACAAACATTCAAGAAATAAGATGCATTGTACTGGGAAAATATATAGTTAGTGACATTTCCAAGTTATTGAGGAGTAATAATGTCAGTTTGAGGACTAAGGTGTGTCTGATTCAGGCCATATTCTTTCTGATTACTAGCTATACATGTGAGACCTGGACAATGAATAAGGGTGACAGAAAAAGAGTTGACACTTTTGAGCTGTGATGTTAAAGAAGAGCACTGAAGATCCCGTGGACGGCCAAGAGAATGAAGAGATATGTCTTGGAGAGGGTGCAGCCAGAGTGCTCTTTGGAGACAAGAATGATGAGCTTTTGTCTCACATACTTTGGACGTGTTGCTAGGTGGTGTTATTCCTTGGAGACAGACATGATGTTGGGAAGGGTGGAGGGCTGGCAAAGGAGAGGAAGACACTCAACCAGGTGGAATGACAAGGTGACAGCTGCAATGGGCTATTGTGTGTCAGGAAGTGTTAGGATGGTGCAGGATAGAACAAAGCTCAAATCTTTTGTTCATAGAGTCTCTATCAGTCGTGCTCACCCCAACAGCACCTAACAATAGCAATCCAGGTTCACAACAGGTATGGTACATTACAACATGGAGAGAACTGGTGGTCTAATGGTAAGAAGCTGCGCTGCAATCCCAAAGACTCTTGGTTCAAATCTACCAGCTGCTTCATGGGAGAAGGATAGGCAATCTCCTCCTGTGTGATTACTCACTCTGAAAACCTGCCAGAGGGTCAGCTATGGGTCGGTTCTGATGGAAATGCATACAGAACAGAAACATAATTCAGGTTAGCATGAGGATACAATTTCTCACTCCTGACAGCATCTAGAACATGTTCACAGGCCCTTTAATCATTAGCCTTATGGCTTACGTCAGTGTTATAATGTGTCCTTAGACCTACAAGTTATGGAGTCCTCCCTCAGTCCTCCAGCAAGCTTGGGTTGAAGACTTCTGTCTTTGGTTATAAGAGGCAGCAGTCTCAAATCAACTCTTCTTTTAATTGTCTAGCAAGCAAAATATTTAGTTTTGTCTCTGTATCAGAGTTCTGGTCCAGTCTCTGTCTCATGGGTTCTGGCTTTGAGTCTGTTACATTCAGTCAGCAGCAAGATAGAGTCATTTAATCTAGGCAGCTTCATAACCAAGAGCAAAATACCTCTGGTGCAGGAATCTGTGACCCTGAAGGACACATCCTGCTTTCTTTATTTCTGTCTTGGTGTTGAGATTCCCAATTTCTGCCACTGAATTTGCTCAATTTAGTGGTGAGACTATCTAATCCTCTTATGGATAGGCTAACATGCCCTATGAGGAGGAAACAACTCATGCAGCTGTTGATGATGGAGGCTTGAACCTGCCCACAGGGCAGCTGGATTAGGTTAACATGCTTACAGAACAGAAAGATTTGAGGCAGCTAGCTAAGCAATGATTTAGGAAGTTATAGCAACAGACCCACTACACTGCACAACTAATGCTATGTTTGAATCCATTGTGGCAGCCACTGTATCAAACCATAGACTCTTTTTTAATTTTTTCCACTGACTCTTTACCAGATACAATGTCCTTCTTTGGAGACTGGTCCATCTTGACAATATGTCCAAAATAAATGAGCTGAAGTCTTGTTATCACTTTCTGCTTGTATTTCCTCAAACACAATTTATTCATTAATTCTTCCAGAAATCTATATTATAGTCAATACTCTTTGCTACCATCATAATTCAATTATATCAGTTATTCTTTAGTCTTCCTTATTACCCCCTCAATTTTTTTATTTATATGAGATATTTAATAATGCTTTGGTTTGTGTCAGTGACATTTTTTCTGAAACCACGAATAGGTCTTTGAAACAAACTTGTACAGTGTAATATGTAATTTTACTTTTTGATTACCACTTCTATAGGTATTGATTGTAGATCCAATTAAAATGAGTTCTTTAAATTCTTTACTTTCTCCACTTTCCATGAAGTGGCTTATTGGTTTAGTTGTGAGGATTTTTGGAGACATAATCTATTCTGAAAGCTACACTTTGATTTTCATCAATAAGCTATTCAAGTTCTTTTCCTTTTCAATAAGCAGGGTTGTGTTATATTCACATTGTTGTTGTTGATTGCTGCCAAGTTGAGCATGACTCATAATGACTCTATGAACAAAGAGAGTGTGTGCTCACTTCCCACACTGAGCAGCAAGACTTGAGGAAGATTGGAGGAAGACCCTGGTGAGAGCCGGACCAGAACGAGACCCTGGTGATAGTGATGGAAAGACTCTGGCAAGGTGGAACCTGAGGCTTCTTGCATTTGTACTAGCCATAATGTAAGGTTTTGTTTGCCAGACGTTTGAGAGAGAAGCTGATTTATAAGTGCTCTGAGGTAAACCTTGCCAGATGATTAAGGAAACCAGAGGCTTCTTGACTTTGTGTTGCTGAACCAAACCCAGGACTTTTACTATTTAAGTAATTGTGTTTTGCTCTTAATCTGGTTTGGGACTGCTGGACTAAACCTGCATGTTACTGTGAGATATTCTTTGCCTCTCGCACTATCCAACCTATCTCCCTAAAAACCCCACTCTTGTTACCACACTGTGAGAAAAGTCTGTGAGTCAACAACAAATTTCAAACCCATATGATTGGTAGAAATTGGTGTAGGACCATAGGGGTGGTGTGCCTGATATAACAGCTATTTGTTTGTTTGTTTGTTTGTTTTAATGTACATTCATGTTTATTACTGTATTACTTACAATAACAAAGGGAGGCAACTCAAGTACCCATCAACAAACAAATGGACAGAAAAACAATGGTTTATCCATACAATGGAATAGTACTGAAAAACAATGAACTCATAAAACATCAACAATATGGATGACCTTGGAGGACATTACACTGAGTGGAAGTTACAAAAGGACAAATAATGCATAGTACCTCTGCTATAAATTAGGACCTACATTGTGGGTTGGGAGAAGAATAGGATAAGAGTGGGTAGATAATAAACATTGCACTAGAACAGTTGAAAGTTAAGAACAGTTAAAAAAGAATATCTTAATCATATTATATGTGGTATTATAAGAGGCACAGTGCAAAGAGAACTGGGGGTCAGGGGATAATTGTACAATAATGAATGAATATTTTTTAAATTTTATCTTACTAATTTTAATGAACATTTACAGAGATTTTGGATGCTATGGCATCCTCTTCTGTAACAGCTTGCCTCCGGAAACCCTATGAAACTGTGGAGAGGATGAAAGACACACAAGTGTTGAGGACTCTCCTTCATAAGGTCGCTATGAGTCGCCTGCGACTTAACAACAACAGTGGGTATTGTGTTATTGTTGTATACTATTGAGTCAGAGACAACCCATAGCTGACCCTCCAGTGTGTTTTCAAAGGTAGTTAATCACGTGGGGGAAGATTGCCCACCCTTCTCCCGTGGAGCTAGTGGACTTGAACTACATGCCTTTGGGATTGACGCGCAGCTTCTCTGCTTTATGAGGCAGGCAGAAGCCAAACTTGGCCACCCCCACATTGCATCAGCTCCTTTTGCAATGACATCACTTTAAAATCCTGTCATTAAAGGGGAGCTCTGGTGGCCTAGTGGCAAGAAGCTGCACTGCAATCCCAGAGGAACACGGTTCGAATCCACCAGACGCTCTGCCGGAGAAGGAGGCGCAATATCCTCCTGTACCAGTCAGATCTGATTTGACAGTACACGCACACAAAATTAAAAAAAAAATCCTATCATTAAATAACTACCAAACCACTGAGAATCATGGGTAGCAAAGTTGACATGTAACCTTACCATCAAATCTAGAGTTAGTTACATTAATTATCCTTGTGTCTTGTCTTCACATATGTTATTGCCTGATGTATGTCATTATGGGTAAAATAGTTGATAAGTATGTCCTTTTTACCATTGTTATAAGTAATAAAAAAGATGGTTGAGAAATGAAGATTAGAAGTATGCTAAAGGCTGAAGATTCAAAAACTGTTTCAGAATAATAACTTGCATATGTCATGAGCAAAAGTAAAAAGCTGCATTGCAATCCCAAAGCCATGTACGTTGAGGGAACCAGTTGCTCTGTGGGGAAAGGATGGGTAATTTCCTCCCATACAATTAGCTGACCTGAAAACCTGCTGAAGAGTAAGCTATGGGTTAGTTCCAACTCATTGGTACACAACAACAACAACAACATGCTAGTCCAATGTCCACAGAACACAGAGATCTATATTCTACAAGAATGAAGACTCCAATTCTCAGAAATAATATAGGAGAGCTATGATTTGTTATGTTTTAATATGGGACAGCTAATATAGGGTGATGGCATTGCTTAGTCCTGGAAGAAAAGCAGTAAGATATATTAACTAGAGTAACTTAGATGCCAAATTCTTAATGTTTAATTATGAAGTTGTAAATTACTTCACCATTAAGCTTTCTGATTAAAGTCTCCCACAAACAGCTGTTAAGATTCATGAAGCCAACATAGGTGTTGCTTAAATTGTGCATTTCCATTTCAATTTCCTTTTCTTAGTTTTTACTATGTGTCAGTTACATCTCTGAATGCAGAGAACCTTGCAGAACTGAGATATCGCTAAGAATAAGCTATTTATTGTTCAAGGCCTCATGAAGCTTACAGTGAGAGAGAAAGAACATGTAAGCCCTAATTGATTGTGAGCATGAGGAATGCTCATTAGGGCCAACATAAATTGTTCTAAACATTTTCTTTATTTGGTTAACATAACTCCACTCTTTGCTAACACCCATAGCTGACCTTACAGCAGATTTAGAGGGGCTGTAAATAGCATGGGAGGAGACCATCTTTCTCCTGTGGAGTCAGTAGTGGATTTGGAACTCCAACTTTGAATTAGCAGTGAAACTCCCTATGGACTACACTATGAGAGTTCCATAAATTATGTACAGAGACTGGAAAACAAAACCTAAACAAAATAACTACTGAAACTTAGACCCTGAAGCTGACCGGAATCTCTGGGTGGTGTCCTAGGTGTAGTACTTCTGAAATAAATCTCCTTCAAATGATTCTACTGTGCATACAAAATTGAGAATCTTTGCTCTGTGTAGCAGGATTTTTCCTCTATTGACATTTTGGATGGAATTATTCCTGGTTATAGGAGGCTGCCCTGTGCATTGCAAGATGTTTATTAGCATCCCTGAATTCTACCTTACAGATGCCCATTCATGTTTCTTGACAGTTATAATAGCCAAAAACTGGTACACACTACCTGGCCCCATAGGATCCAAGGTGGTGAGTTGGATCCATCTCATCCAAATGAGGTATGAGCAACCCTTGTGTATCCATGGGACTCACATTTGCTCTGTAGTGTTTGCATGGGTGAGAGATTTAAATAATTATAGCCAGTCAGATGGGTCAGTCGAATACATGTGACGTTGGTGCACCAACTTTGCCCAAATGTCCAAGTTGTGTAAATCTGTATACCTCCTGGGCTTGAGCCAGCTTCTCTTTTTAAAAAGGTGATATTCTGCCCCCACCCCCACATTAGAGAAAAATGTCTGCAGAGCTGAGAAGTAATCCTTCAAGAAAAGAAGGTTGCTTTAGAAACTTGAGGTTAAGCTATTGAGTGTGCTCCTAGGAGCCAAACTTATGTGTCAGCTGGCACGAAAGTGAAGATTTATGTTAAATCTGTTGGACAGGAAAAAAATTTGAAATTGAGGTCATCAACAGGTCTTAAAATACTCGTCTATAGCATTTATAAAAATAATATGCAGGGATTGTGCTATATGCAACACAATGTATAGCAGGTTATTTGCATAGATAAGGTATTACCACTTGACACTTCATTATAAATTTTGAAAAATGATTTCTTCATAAAATGTAAACATCACAAGAGTTGTTTCAGTTTCTGATACACAGAAAGTGTCAAAATATTTATTGAATTTATGAAAGAATAAGTGTTTTGCAATTAGAAATAGTAGGTATTAAAGAGAATTGTATAGCCACCTAGAATTCTTTAAGTTTTATCATCCTTCACAATGTTTAATTTTGCTTTTGAATTATTACAAAAACTTAAATATGTGTTTCATTAAAGGACATATGAGTTAAGCATGTGTACACAACAACTTGCTGATGTTGTGTGCTTAATGTCTGAACCAACTCAGACCCTCCAGTGGGTTTTCAGAGGCGGTAAATCTGGCCAAGAGAATTAGCAGTAGGGGAAAAAAACCCCACACTTTAAGTAACAATTGATATATTTCCCTCTTACACTGTGCCATAGAACTTTTCCTGTTATACACCCATAGCTTGCATAAATAAACTTTTATCATCCATTAGAGATTGAAGGGCTAATTGAGAAAAAGAAAGAAAGAAACAAACAAACCCCAAAACTATGTTTAGGTCAACCATAAGACAAAAAAATATTAAAATGTATACCTGCAGAATTTGTTTGCTTATATTAAGATATTAAATAAAAGATGCTATTAACTGAAAGAGAGAAAAAGAACTTGAAAGGAGAAAAGCAGAATATTTATCTAACTTAAATGGGGGCTATTAGCAAAGTCATTTTAAAGATAATTTTGCTATTCTGAGTGGAAGCTAAGCAGGTATTGAGTTGAGTTCTTGTTGCTAAAGAGGTAGTAATAATTCTATTAATTAGTTTGAACTATTGCTTTTTCCCCCCTTCTGATTTACCAATTGTCATATTCTGACAGACAGAATCCTTTCGTATGGAGCATTTTGTTACTCACCTCAACCTTTAAACTGGAGGGTAGGAACTTTGGTACCATATTAGTCTCTAGCTTGGAGAAGTTGGATTCTGGAGGGTAATGGACCAGGAGGCTCTTGTGCGTACAGAGAAGGAGAACACAGCATGATTTAAAATTGAGAAAGGAGTGTGTCATGGTTGTATCCTCTCTCCATTCCCACTCAATCTGTATGTTGAACAGATTATTTAAGAAGCTGGACTCTATGGAAAGGAGTGTGGCGTCAGGACTGAGGGAGACTCATCAATAATAACCTGCTTTATGCAGATGACACCACCTTGCTTGCTGAAAGTGAGGAGGGTTTGAAGCACTTGTTGCAGGAGATCAAGGAATGCAGCCTCCAGCATAAATTGCATCTCAGTGCTAGAAAAACAAAGATTCTTACCACTGGACCAATAGGCAATATCATGATGGATGGAGAGGAGATGGAAACTGTCAACAGCTTCATAGTTTTTTTTCTTTCTTCATCTTTTTGACATAAATTCTTAGTCTTTTTATTATCTTAATAAAAGGTTGTTTATCCAGCCTATATGTATAATTCACTGCTTGCTTTTTTTTAACTCATTACAGCAGATATATTTTTTACCATCTTCATGATTTAAAAAAATTTATTTTATTAATTTTAATGAACATTTACAGAGATTTTGGATTTCCATTCATTCATTGTTGCACTTTTCTCCCAGCCGAGCCCGCCCCCCCCCCCCCCCCCCCCCCCCCAGTTTGCTTCATCTTTCTTGGATCTACAATTAGCACCTTTGGTACCAGCAGTCAAGAAATGAGACACATTACACTGGGAAAATCTCCAGTTAGGGGCCTCTCCAAATTATTGAGGCATAATGGTGTCAGTTTGAGAACTAAGGTGAGTCTGATTCAGGCCATGGTCTTTCTAGTCACTTACTATGCTCTGAAAGCTGGACAATAAATAAGGATGACAGAGAAAGAATGTATACCCATGAGCTGTGGTGTTGGAGAAGAGCATTGGACGTTCCATGGATGCCCAAGAGAACAAACAGATATGTCTTAGAGAAGATGCAGCCAGAGTACTCTTTTGGAGACCAGAATGATAAGGCTTTGTCTTACATACTTTGGACATGTTGCTGGGAGGAGCTTTTTTTGGAGAAGTATATGATGCTTGGAGGAGTGGAATGTCAGCAAAGAAGATAATTGATACGGTGGATTGAGACAGTGACTGCAGTAGGCTCTTGTGTGTCAGGAAGTGTGAGGATGGTTTAGGGTATAACAGGGTTCAGACCTTTTCTTCATAGAGTCACCATGAATTGTACTCAACTTGGCAGCACACAACAGTAACAACAAGAACAACAAAGTGTTGCTGTAACAAAGTGTCACAAACTATGGATTTATCTTCTCATAATTTGGCAGGCTAAAATTCCGAAATAAGAATATTAGCAGGGCTTTGATTTCTCTGGAAGCACTAGAGGAGGAATTCTTTCTTGACACTTAACTTCTAGCTTCAGACAGTCCCAAATACTCCTTGTCGTGGGATGATAACGCTAATGCCTTCCTCCTTCTTTACATCTCTGTTTTTGGGTGTCTTTGCCCCTAAAATTATTAGTCATGTTGTGTTAAGGATAACCTTAACCATGATTTCTAAATCATGAAGCATGACTTCATAGATTTATAAATAATATTCACAGGTAACAGGGATTAGGACATGGACTTGTATTCTGGAAGAATACAAATCAACCTATGAAGGATATCTTATAGGATATTGGTGGCATTATGAGAAAGCCTTAATGATGGTCAAAGTGAAAAATAGGTGGAATGGGTTTGAAATCACACATTGAACAGGAATAGCTATGGACTCTGTGGCTTCTGTTATCCAAGTAAAAGTTCCTGCTTCTGATTTGAACCTTAATTATATCTAGAACTCAAGCCAGTAAGATTGAAGTGTTGCCAGGAGATCATGATAAAGCAAATGCAAGAGTGTGGAGATATATATATATATATATATATATATATACACACATGCACACAGTTTACTTCCTTCACTTGCTTTAGTAATTTTGTAGAGCTAAACAACAAAGCTGTCTTTGTCTATTAAGACTGTCATTATTGCTTTTTACAGGCACCTTTCGTTTTAGAGCAAATCAGTTCCATTACAAAACCCATTTCTCTTGGTTGTATTTTTATTTCCATTAAATCTGGCTTGTTTTTTTTTGTTTTTTTTTCAGATGCCATCACTCAAATTATCACCTTGATAGCACATTCACATACTGAATTTTCATGTAACTCGCCATCATATGCCATGAAATAACTTCTAAAACAAACCAGCAATGCATACATCATTGCCTTACACTTGGACATAAGAGATGTTTAAATTCAAATTGAACAATGTATGAATAAATATTCAAGCAAATTTTCTATTGACTGAAATCAAGCACATCTTCACAAAAACAAGTTACAGTTTTGAGGAGTTTAATTTGTTAAATTTTCATTCAAATAAGAGACATGAAATTTATGTTTAAAAATATAGTTTGTTAACTATACAGATATAAAGTTAAAAGCCAAATCCTGTGTATGGGTCTATGAGGCCTTTATAAGTTAAAAAAGGATGATGAAATATATTTTTATTTTTTATAGGCTGAGGAAGGTCAATAAAACCAATAAAATATTGACTACCAGCAAGAGTTGTTAAGTACTGTCAACTTGCTATAAGTCATAGCAAGCTTGTGAACAATGGATCAGAAAACCTTTCCCTATGCCATCACCACAATTCCAAGACATGGATTCTTCTTTGGTCTTCCTTATTCATTGTCCAATATTCAGATTAATAAGAAGCAACTAAAAATACTATGTCTTGGGTCAGGTGCACTTTAGTCTCTAAACTGATAGCTTTGTCTGTCAGCATTTTGGATAGGTCCTTGATGGTAGATTTTCCCCAATGTAACACTTCTTTTGCTTTCTTGGCTGTTGCCACTGAGAGTGTTGATCGTATATCAAAGTGAAAAGAAATTGTTTACAACTTTGCGTGCTCTTTCCCCCATATATCATGATAGATAAAAAATACAAATGGATTAAAATTGAATATATGTATTTTTATTTTATTTAATTTATTTATGTATTTATTTTTCAAGAATTTTTTTTTTATTTACTGGCCAAAAAGTGTAGTCTATTGTGTTGACTATGTTGATGAGATAGTAAGATAAAATGGAACTCTGATCAGCAATGAATCACCTATTTTTGTCAGAGGAAAAGCCAAGATGGGAGAAAAGAGTAAAATGTGAAACTAAATAAGTCACTAGATGTTGAGTTTCTAAAAGTCAAATGAAACAAGAATGCTAGACATGGAAATGACAGGATGGGAATATGAGGAAGAAATTTCAGTAGTAAAACTTACCTATTCTTGACTGGGTGTGTCAAGAACTTTGAAAGGTCTACAGTGATGTCTTAAAAGGTCTTCAGGGATGTGGTTAACAATTTTCTATCAACTATCACTATCTATCAATGGAAACAAAATAAAAAAATTGTTTTACCTCTTTTGTGTTAAAATTACTTCATCAATGCTCCATCAATACATAAAGGAAGTAGAAAAATTTCAGATTAAAGCTCAAAGAATTGGAAATTGTGTTATGAAATATCAAAAATTTAGGAAATTTAGTAAAAGTATGAGATATGATTAGAAAATTCAATGAGAGGATAAAGAATATCATCACAATTTGGGAAGTCATAAGCAATGTAGATGTAGTTAAAATAGACTTCCATTGTACTGAAGAGTGAAATGAACCATAGCATACAACCTTAAGAAAGATGAGGAAAAAACTGGCATGAACTCTATCAATAAAGGCAGTCTATGTTATTCTGGGATCATAACCTCCAGATATTAGTCACAGAAAAATGAAAATGAATATCCATCAAGGACTGACTAGGAATTTTCTCCTATATAAAAATCTTCACTCTTCTGGGGTCAAGATTGGTGGAATATCTATCAACAATCTGCATTTTGCAGATGACACAACGCTGCTTGCTGAAACCTAGGAAGACCTGAAGCGCTTGCTGCACAGGGTCAAGGACTGCAGCCTCCAATATGGATTGAGGCCCAATGTCAAGAAGACAAATATTCTCAACACTGGACCAGTTGGCGGCCTCAGGATGGATGTTGAAGAGATTGAGACTGTTAACAGCTTTAGTTTGCTTGGCTCCACAGTCAACACTGGAACCAGCAGTCAGGAAATTAAAAGATGAATTATATTGGGAAAGTCTGCTGTTAGGGACCTCTCCAAAGTACTGAAGAACAATGGTTTCTCTCTGGAGACTAAGGTGTGCCTGACACAGGCCATGGTTTTTGCTATCACTTGTTATGCATCAGAGAGCTGGGAAATGACTAAGGAGGATAGAAGGAGAATTGATGCCTTTGAACTGTGGTGCTGGAGAAGAGTATTGACGCTACCATGGACTGCTAGGAAAACAAACAGATTCATCCTGGAAAGGGTTAAACTAGGCGGCTCCTTGGATACAAGGATTCTGAGGGTCTGTCTAACATACTTTGGATATGTTGTAAGGAGAGACTGGTCCTTGGAGAGGGACATTATGCTTGGTAGGGTGGAGGGACAGCGCAGGAGGGGAAGGCCCTCTATGAGGTGGATTGATTCAGTGATAGGGGTAATGGGGATGGGAGTGTCAGAGACAGTATGACTGGCACAGGACAGAGCAGACTTTAGGGCTGTTGTGCATAGGGTCGCTATGAGTCGCAAGCAACTCAACAGCACATAACAACAACTTCTGGGACTCAAATTGATAACATCTTCACTAGAACTTTGCTAGCTAAGGGAAGGATTTAACAGGATGAAGCGCAAACAAGGCATTTAATTTACTTTTTTTTTTCTGACAAAACTAGTCATGTGATTACCACGAGTTCAATACAGTTAGAAAATCCAGTTATGTGCCATGGAGAGAAAAGATAGATCCAAATGTCTGAGAACAACCATATTGACTTTCATAGTTGTTATTATATGCTGTCAAGTTGAGCATGACTCATAGCAACTCTGTGAACAATTGATCTGAACAACAACCTATCCTGTGCTATTCCCATCAGCTCAAATATACTTGAGCCCATTCCTGCAGTCACTATGTTAGTTCATTTTATTGAGGGTTTTCCTCTCATTCACTGATCTTCCACCCCTCCAAGCATGACAGTCCTTTCCAAGGAATAGCTTGTCCTAACCACATGACAAAAGTATATGAGATAGAGCTTTGTCATCTTTTCCTCAAAGGAACACTCTGACTGTACATTTTCCAAGACATACCTATTCTTCTGGCAATGCATGGGATTCAGTACTCTTCTCCAACACTACAGACCAAAAGCTTCAATTCTTCTGTTATCCTTATTAACTTCCCAGCTTTTGGATGAATAACAGATAATTGGGAAAACCATGGCTTAAGTTAAGGGCACTTTAGTCTTTCCATTGGCTTCATTACTCTTCAGGACTTTGGAGAGTTCCCTGACAGAAGACTTATCTAATGCTAGACATCTCCTGATCTCCTGACTGTTGGTAACAAGGATGGATGTTGGTTGTGAATCCAAGTAAGATGAAATAATTGATAATTTCAATTTCTTCCCCATCTATGCTGATATTGTTTATGGACCAGTGATGACAATTTTTGCTTTACTGATGTTGATATTTAATCCATATTGAAGGCTTCAATTCTAGATCTTCTGCAGTAAGTGCCTCAGTTCCTCCTCACTTTCAGCAAACAAAGTTGTGGCATCTTCATAAGGCAGGTTGTTGATGAGTCTTCCTCCAATCCTGCTGCCACATTTTTCTTTATAAAGTTCAACTTATCTAATGATTTTCTCAGCATACAAATTTACTAGTTATGGAGAAAGTGCAGCCATGATGAACGCCTTTCTTGACTTCAACCTAGGAAGGATTCTTTGGCTCTGTTTGTATAGTCAAGATGCATTAGTAATAATCAGTGAGTGGAATGAAAAAATTGGAAACAAAATAGAAGGAATGGTAGTTGGAAATTATGGATTTGGGAACAGAAATGAGGTGGGAGATTGAATGGTTGGATTTTGTATACCAAATGATTTGTTGGTGTTGTTAGATGCTATTGAGTTGAGTAAGACTCATGGCAACCCCATGAACAACAGACCTTAACTCTGTCTTATTCTGTGCCATCCTCATCATCTCTGATTGAGCCCATTGCTGCAGTTACTATGTAAATTCACCTCATTTGGGGTCTTCCTTCCTTTTAACTTCACCTTCCCAAGCATGATGTTCCTTTCCAAAGAATGGTCTCTTGACAATGTGCCTAAAGTATATGAGATGAAGATTCATCATCCTTGCTTCCAAGGAGCACTCTGGCTGTACTTTTCCAAGATTTATTGGTTTGTCCTTTTGGCAGTCCATGGGATATTCAGTACTATTCTCCAACATCATAACTCAAAGACACCAATTTTCTTCCATCATCCTTATTCATTGCCCAGCTTTCATTTGCACAGCAAGTGATTGAAAAAACTATGGTCAGAATCTTTCATGCCTTAGGTTTCAAATGGGTATCATTTCTTCTCAGTAATCTGGAGAGGTTTCTGACAGCAGACTTTCAGTGAAATGCATCTCCTGATCTGATAACTGGTACCAAGGGGGTTGATTTGGAACCCATGTAAAAAGAGATCTTTGACAATTTCAATCTTTTCTACATCTGTCATGATGTTGCCTAACAGTCTGGTGGTCAGGATTCTTGCAGCCCAGTGGGGAGGATTTTTCACTTCTTGCTGTTGAAATGCAGTCTTTGATCTTCTTTAGCAAATTCTTTAAGTCCTCCACACTTTCAGCAAGCAAGATTATAAAATCTACATAAAACAGGTTGTTCATGAATCTTCTGCCAATACTGATGCCATATTCTTTTTCATAAAGTTCAGCTTCTCTAGTAATTTGCTCAGCATTGAGATTGAATTAGTATGGGGGAAAGAAATAACGTTGGCACACACCTTTTCTTATTTTAAACCATGTGATGGGGTCTTGCTCCGTGAGAACAACAATTTCACATGAGCACAATCATGTATTCTGGGATTCCAATTCTTAGTGTTTACTATAATTTGTTATGATCCACATAGTCAAATACCTTTGTGTAGGCAATAACACACAAATATACATACTTCTGGTATTCTCTACTATTAGTTGTAATCCATTTGACATCAATAATATTCCTCTTCTAAATACAGCTTAAACTTCTTATCTTAAACTTTTAATCAATGTAATGTTCTAAACATTTTTGGATGATCTTCAGTGATATTTTGCTTATGTATGATATTAATAATATTACTTGATAATAGCTGCATTTTATTGGATCACCTTCTGGGGAACAGCAAAAAATCTGGATCTCTTCCAGTCAGTTGGCCCACTGGATGTCTTCCAAATTTCCTAGCACCGATTGACATAGACTGGAGAGCATGCCCAGGGCTACATCTGTTAGTTAAAACATATTAATTGCTATCCTATAAGTTCTTAGAACCTATGTTTTACCAGTATCTTCAGTGCATGCCCCACTTCTGACATTCAAAGAGCATCCCAAACCATTTGCCGGCCACATACCAGGTAGCACAAAGTCCTGCTGAGGTGTCTTCACCTCTCTCCTCTGAAGGTTTTTGAGAATCTTGTTTTATAATCTTATTTGGTTCAGGTAGTCAGTGTCTTCTATTGTCTCTGATGTGGTAATGCAATGCTGTGTAGGTTGAAGTGTGTCCTTCTGAAACATGTGTTGCAAAATTATGTCTATGCCTGTGGTTATAATCTCATTTGGGAATGGATTCTCTTTTTATGCTAATGAGACAAGATTCTTGTACGGTGTATTTTGAGATCTAAAAGAATGTAAACAAGTGAGCAGAAGCAGACGGAGAGATGCTAAGCCTCATGAATATTGCACAGGAGTAGTCACTCAAAGTGACAAAGACTTTCTTCCTGAACTGATACAGAAAGAAATTTTCCCCTATGATCAGCATCTTTAGTTTTAGCTTCCTGAAAAATGGCAAGGGAGTTCTGATTATTTAGTTGTAAGGAATTGTGCTGCCAACGCAAAGGTATGTGGCTCTGTGGAAGAAAGATGAGCAATCTTCCCCTGAGTGATTTCCTGCTTCCTGTGTTGAAACCTAAGTAAAAATTCCAAAGATAGGTGACCCAACAGAGAGCAGAAATTATCAAACAATATCATTAATATCACATGCAAGCATGATTCTGCTGATAATTATAAAAAATGACTGGAACAGCGCATCAACAGAGAACTGCCAGATGTACAGGCTGGGTTTAGAAGGTGCTAGGAATATTATAGCTAATGTTAGAGGGATCTTGGCTGAAAGCAGAGAGTACTAAGGGAATGTCTATCTGTGTTTCGTTGACCATGCAAAAGCATTTGACTATGTGGATCACAACAAACCTACCTCTGAGAAGAATGGGAATCCCAGACACTTGATTATGTTTATGCAAAGCCTATACTTGGCCAGGAGGCAGTCATCAGAACAGATCAAAGAAACACTGCATGGTTCAAAATCAGGAAGTTTGCACAATAGGGATATGTCCTATCACCATACCTTTTAAATCTATATGCAGAACAGATCATCCAGGAGACTGGGCTCTTTGAGGAGGAATGCAGCACCAAGATTGGAAGACTTATCAGTACCTGAATTGTGTGGATGACACAATCTTGCTTGCTGAAACGGAAAATCTGAAGCACTTGCTGCAGAAGGTCAAAGATTGTAGTCTTCAGTATGCACTGAAGCTCAGGAAAACTAAAATTCTCACCTCTGGCCCAGTTGGCAGCATCATAATAGCTGGTGAAGAGATTGAGATAGTTAACAGCTTCAATTTAGCTTGGCTCCACAATCAGTACTCTTGGTACCATCAACAAGGAAATCAGAAGACAAATTGTATTGGGAAAACCCACTGTCATGGACCTCTCCAGAGTATTGAAGAACAACCATATTAGTCTGGAGACTAAGGGGTGCCTTATCCAGGCCATCATCTTCACAATTACTTGCTATGCATCAGAAAGCTGGATAATGACTGGGGATGATAGAGGGAGAACTCATGCCTTTGAGGTGTGGTGCTGGAGAAAAGTATTGAAAATACCATGGACTTCTAGGAGAACAAACAGGTTTGAGCTGGAGAAAATGAAACTAGTCCTCTCCTTGGAGGGAAGGAGTCTGAAGCTTCATCTGACATACTTTGGGCATGTATTATGGAGGAACCAGTCCTTGGAGAGGGTAGAGGGATAACACAAGAAAAGATGACCCTTGATGAGATGGACTGACTCAGTGACTGGGGTGACAGGGGTAGGTGTGTCAGAGATTATATGGTTGGCTTAGGACAGAGCAGGGTTCAGTGATGTTGTATATTGTCACTATGAGTTGCAAGCAACTCGATGACACATGACAACAACAACAATGTGAAAACTCACTGAAGGATCAGCTATGGTTGGTTCCAACTTGAAGGTACGCAACAACAACAATGAAATAAGAGAAATAAAAAAATGTGTTGCATTGGGAAACTCTACTGTTAAGGAACTCTTTGAATTTCTAAATAGCAAAGATGTTTCTTTTATCATTGATTGCCTTTGAGTCAAGCACAACTCACGGCGACCCTAAGAACAAAAGTCCTGAAGCCCCTCTACAACTATCAACATTTATCAAAGTTCATAGAGTTTTTGGAGGCAAGTTGTTTAGGAAGTGGATGGTTTGAAAACCAAGATGTGCCTGGTCCAAGTCATGGCATTTGCAACTGCTTCACATGCATCTGAATGCTGAACAATGAATTATGATAGCCAAAGAAGAATTGATGCCTTTGAGTTGTAGTGTTGGCAAGAATACTGACCTTTCCTTGGGCTACCGTTTCCAACACACTTGAGCCCGTTGCTATAGTCACTGTGTTGACGATACACCTCTCTTATGTTCATCCTCCACCTTTCCAAGCATACTGTCCTTCTTCATGTGCTAGCCCAATCTAACAACATACTAAAAACATATGAGATGTATTTTTACTATCCTTGCTTCCAAGGAGCGCTCTATTTTCACTTTCTCCAAGGCATTCTTGTTTGTTCTTTTTACAGTTCATGGACATTCAGTATTCTTTTCCAACACCAACTCTCAGATGCATAGCAAGCAATTGAGATGACCAGGGCTTCTATTAGATGTATCTTAGTTGATTTTTTATTTGAAATTTTTAAAAATTTTACATTGCTTTGCATACAAACTTCACCTACATCGTGTTTCACACCATCCTTCATTTACATTGTTTTTCATTCAATCATTCTCAACTCATTATGTTTTATAAAATCAATAACCATCTCTCTTTGCTACTCTGTAGGGATCCCTTACAACAGTTTTTCTCCATGCAACTTGCCTTTTGATTTCTTGACTTTAGGCACCAAGAGTGTTGATTGTGGATCCACGTAAGATGAAATCATTGGCAACTTCAATCCCTTCTCTCTGATGAAGTTGTCTATTGACTTGGGGGTAAAGATTTTGTTTTCTTGTTGCTGAGGTGTAACCATTGAAAACATTGAAAGTTGTAGTTTTTATATTAAGCAGCATGTGCTTCAAGTTCTCATCACTCTCATCAAGCAAGGTTGTATCATCTTCATAACACAAGTTGTTGATGAATCTTCTGTTCCTGATACCACATTTTTCTGCATAAAATCTGGCTTCTCAAATGATTTGTTCAGCCTACAGATTGAATAGATGTGAAGAAACATACAGCCCTGTTGCTTACCCTTGTTGATTTTAAAGCATGCATGTTCCCTCGCTCTGTTTGGACAACAGCCTCTTGCTCTTTTGTGAGCACAATTAAGTATTCTGGGTTTCCACTTCTTATCACTGTTAGCCATAATTTGTTGTGATCCACACAGGCGAATGCCTTTGCATAGTTAATAAAACACAGATAGACATCCTTCTGGTGTTTTCTGCTTTCTGCCAAGATCTGACTGACATCAGAAATGATATCCATTTTGCCACTGTATATTCTTAATCTCGCCAGAATTTCTGGCAGTTGTCTGTAGATGTACTGTTTTAGTGATCTGGCACTTGCTAGGGAAGATTTTAGATTTGTTGTTCATAGGGTCTCTTTGAGTTGTATTCAACTTGACAGAATATAACAATAACAATAACTACATGAGCTTCTAAACAAACCAACCAACCAAACAAACAAACATGTTTTAGAGAAAGTTTAATCTGGATACTTCTTAGAGGTAAGGATGGTAAAAACATCATCTGTCTTATTTACTTTGAATATGTTGTTAGAAGGGACAAATCCTTGGGAAAAGACATTATATTGGAAAAGGTGGAGGGTCAGAGAGAGAAAGACCGTTACTGTGATGGATTGATACAGTGAATGTAACAATGAACTTGAGAATGATGACTATCTTGTCATGGTACAGGATAGGGCAAGGATCTGATGTGTTTATAAAGTTGCTATGAGTTACAATCAACTTGATGGGGGTATCTAACAACAATAACAACAACAGAAAAACCTGAGAAAATAATATGAAATCAAGTTACAAATAAAACATTTGTTAGTAAAGAAAATGGGGAGATGATTTTTGAATCGGAGGAAAAAGGGTTGGTAATTTTGACCTGTAAAGAATTTACATTTACTGGCAAAAAATATATTTAAGTACTTATATTTTATCTATTTATCATTTCTGATTGTGAAACTCATTCATTTATGTTTCTGTTATCATAGCACTAAATAGCTAAGACACATACTCTTTCTGTTTCGTCTTAAGTTGTGTCTGCTGTAGAAGAGTGATCCTTCCAACAAATGGTACCACTCTTATAGCTATGTTTACGTATTCTCCTCACTGGTTTTGGCTTTTAAAGCTGAATATGTTCAACACTAAAATATATCACATATTTAGAATGCAGTAAAAAATGTTCTAAAGAGACAAAAGAAATAAATAATTGGAAGATGGGTTTTATTTATGTGCATGCTATAAAACGATAAACAGCAAATTTACAATCAGAAATATAGTTGTTATTCACATTTTCCTCAGCACTCCAATTAGTGCATTTGGTCATCTTCAAGAAAACACAGCAGCCAGAGGGGGACATTAAAAGCCAACATTCATGGATAGGACAGTGAATGAGTAATGTTGTAACTGTTGCAGTTTTTAGGTGCCTTCTAGTCTAATCCAATTTATGGTAATCCTGTGAACAACAGATCTGAACCTTGCCCTATTCTGCACTATTCTCATCACTTCTGATAGGCTTTGACCCATGGTTACACTGTTAGTCGATCTTGTTGTGGGTGTTATTCCCTCTCTCTGATCCTCCACTTTCCTAGCATGATGTCTTTTTTCCTCCGTGAGCTAGCCCCTCCTGACAACAGGCCCCAGGTATATGAGATGAAGCACGTTGTAACATGTTGTTAAGTGCTGTCAAGTTGAGTATGACTCGCAGATCATAACCGGTATTAAATAAATGCTGCTTGAGAACTACAGAAACAAGATTTGTCCTATTTCAATAAAGAAGTTACAAAAAAGCTGTGATATGTGTTCAATATCATTTAAATAGTCTTTTTATCATAACCTGAGAAATTTGAAATTAGTTATAAATAAAACATTTGTTAGTAAAGAAAATGGGGAGATGATTTTTTAATCTGAGGAAAAAGGGTTGGTAGTTTTGATCTGTAAAGAATTTACATTTACTGGCAAAAAATATATTTAAATACTTATATTTTATGCATTTCTCATAATATTAATTAGATAACTCACAAAACCTACCAGGGACCTCTGAATTTTAAAATATACTTAATTATCCAATTGTGTGAATAATATTTGCCCAGGGGCAATTTTTACATTGTCCAGAGGAGGCTGTAATGTTAGCAAGTCAGCCCCAGAGGAAACGGTATGCATCAACAGCCGTCCCTATTACAAAGGGATTTGAATGTATCCATCAAGTTATCAAAACACAAATGCTCTCAAAGAAAATCAATATGTTTACTTAATTGGTAGGCTCAGGAAGCAGTCTGGAAAAAAAAGAGAAATTCTCCAAAACATTAATCAGTGTAAATGAACAGGCAACTTTTGTGCCAGGCAAAGATATGTAGCATCTACATGAGCATTAGATACCTCTGAGAACTGAGCCCTATTAACAGGGAGGGGCAGAATGTAATAATAGACCCAGCTCTTGATTACTTTTCCTAATGAGAGTGAAGCACAGCATGGAAAAGTGACAAGTTGAGATAATTCAAAATGTCACATTAGCTTTGAGTTTCAATCTCTTCCACAACCAGTCTTCATAAAAACTGCTAATGAGTAGTAAATTGGACTGATTTGAGTTTTACTTCTATTTGCTTCTTGTGCTAATCTTTAGAGAAAAATGTAAGGCAGTGGGATATCATAGACAGCACATTAAAGCAGAAGTCAAGTGCCCTGAGTTAGAGTCTGTACTCTGCAGTTAGCAATCTGTATAGCCTTGGGCAAAGTAGGTAAAGGAATGAGCTGTTCAGGAACATCTGCCAGGTGCCACGCACTGAGCTTGGTCTAAAGGAGAGAGAGGTGAATAAGACAGGGCAATGCCCTCAGGCTGTTCACAGTCTAGTAATGGAGACTGAAATGATAAAAGGATAAGTAAAACATCTCATAGCAGGTCTCAAAAGAGTTACAAGGAAAGGACTGTGAAAGTACAGAGTATAATAGGGAAAAGATCGGTAGGGACACATGGTAAGTCAGAACTGGTCAACAGCCAATAATGTAAACCACAAGTATAATGTTAACATTTTTAGGGATTAAACATATAAAGAAGTGAAAAGCACAATGAAACGGAAGAACAGGATAAATCAGCTTGAAAGACTCTGGATGAACTTAACTGTTAACTTTAAAAAGGATGTATTCTGTTTAACCCAGCATCTTAAAAACATTTCTGCCTGTGATATGTTGATGTTATGTTGCTAAGCATGTTACACTGTTAAGTTGCCAAGTTGGAACTGACCCATAGCTGACCCTCCAGCAGGTTTTCAGAGGCAGTAAATTGCACTGGAGATTGCCTGTTTTTCCCCCAGGGACCAATTGGTGGATTCAAACCACATGGGGACTTTGGATTGGCAGTTTACTTCCTTGCCAAAAAGCCACCAGCACTTGCTGGATATGATATATAAAGAGGCTAATAATGAGATATTTTATGTTCTTTTTTTTCCCAGACCAAGTCTTTGAAATGCAGTGCACATTCTTCATTTACAGCTTATTCTAATTAAAACTAGAATAATTTTATGTGCTCAAAAGCTGTATTTGGCTAGTGGTTACTATCTTGAATAGTGCAATGCTAAATTATGTGTTTGTGTTTAAAAGTGAACTAAATACATAGTTTAATATGTAAATACATGAAATGTGGACTATACTACCACTAGAGCTCCCTTGAAAAATATTCTATGGGCTTTCACTGTCTACAACAATGGTTCCAATATATGAGCCCTCAAACTGATACTGGACTTAGGTGCATCAGACTCCTATGGAAAAATTTTGATATTCTCAATCAGTGGATCAGAGGTAGGGCTTAGAAATCTGTGTTTTGTAAAGGAAAAATGATTATTCCTAGAGACATCTAACATGGGGAAATACTGGTCAATATACTCAACAGGAGACAGCTCTGCTTATCCAAAAGCTAATCTTATTTTAGGTGGTGCTAGGAGGAGGATTCACAATGACTGCTTCTTGGGCAACTTTGCGTCCTCTCATAGAGGTGTGGTGTCTGGAGCAATCCTGACTTGCCAACAGTTCTGTCTCCCTTGCTTGGCCAAGTTGTTGACATCTGGAAATTTGTATTTTTTAAAAATCCCCAGGAAGCACTTGGTGTGTGTGCAAAGATACTTTGGAAGCAGTGACCTACAGAGTAACTTGTGAATGTGTTACTAGGTTTAATACCTTTACTGACAAATTTCATATCTTCTCTGCCTGCAGAGACAATGTGAAATAATGATCTTAGGCAGACTTTGTTTCAATACTTGACTGTGAAACTTATAATTCTGATCTCTATTCCTATCCATTTATCTATCTTCCATCATATCTGGAGTTTGATTGCTTTTCATCCACTTCACCATTACCCCCACTGATCTTGTCTATATTTTTTCAAAAGCTTTTGAATTATTTTTTGTGCCTCATGCCTCTGCAACCCCATTTTGTATTCTAAACAGAGTAGCTGGAATGATCCTTTTAAAACACAAGTAAAATTACTGCTCTACTCTAAATGAGACAGATGGTTTCTCTTTTTAAAGTAAAATGTAAAGTTTTAAAATTGCCTACAAAACAATTTTTGGATCTGGTGTTCTGTTTCCTCTCCAGTCTCAACTTCTCCTTGTTTCTTTCTTTTGCTTACTCTGTTCCAGGGACGTTGAAGTCCTTGCAATCTTCAAACAGAACAAAAATAGTTGCACTTTTTAAGAGTTGGTGTTTTTACACATATTATTTCTTTACCCCGGACTATTTTTCTCCAAAATATCTGCATTTTACTTTCTTACCTCTTTCAGATCTCTGGTCACATCTTACCTTGTCTGTATTTCCCTCCTTGTCTTATATCAATAGCCTATCTCCACCTCCTTCTTGACATCTACTTTATGTGTTGTATTTTCTGCTTATTGTCTATTTCTGTTCACTAGAATGTAATCTGCTTCATATTGAGAATCTCAATTTACTTTGATGGTTTATACCATAACTGTTAAAATGGTCAAAGGAACAAACATATTGTTGTTATTTGTTGTTGTTAGGTGTGGCTGAATGAAGCACTATTCATTGTTGTTGTTGTGTACTATTGAGTAGAAACTGAACCATAGCTGACATTCCAGCAGGTTTTCAGAGACAGTTAATGGCGTGGAAGGAGACTGCTAATCCCAATAAATTTGAATCCTCTTCTATCCTGTGCCAGCCTCATTGTCTCCGACACATTTGAGCCCATCCTGCAGTGTCTGCATCAGTCTGTCTCGCTGAGGTCTTCTTCTCTTTCACGGACCCTCCACCTATCCAATCATGGTGCCCTTCTCCAGGGAATAACATCTCCTAGCAACATACCCAAGGTTGTGAAATGGAGATTCACCATCCTCACTTCCAAGGAACATTCTGGCTGCACTTTTCCCAACACTGTTTGCTCTTTTCATGGTCCACGGGATATTCAATACTCTTCTCCAACACCAGAGCTCAAATGCATCAATTTTTCTGTCATCTTATTCATTGTCCGACTCTCAGAGGCATACCAAGTGAAACGGAGCCTATTAACTAAGCATTTACTGTTAAATAAATATGTCAGCACTCATAGGCACATAGTAGGCACTCATATATATCAGCGAAAAACAGTTGTTATTTAACTGAGATGTTGACTTCAGTTAGGCAGAAATTTGCACTTACAAATTAAAATTATACTGATGATACAGAGGAGTTACAGTGTGAGCCCACTCCTGTTTTCAGTTTTTCTTGAGTTTCTTTGTCCTTTATTATTTTAGAAAAAGTACTTAAATTTACAAATTTCTATTGATTCAAATAAAAAGACTATTAATCAAGACATTCCTTTATAAGATGGACTTCTTTTGTATCTTTTTTTTTACTATTTAGCAATGTAAACTTTTCTTGTTGTTGTTGATTGCTGTCAAGTTGAGCACAACTCATAGCGATGCTATGAACAAAAGGCCTGAAGACTTTCTATAACTATATACAGTTATTAAAGTTCACTGTTTCAATTAGTGGTCATTTAAAGCAATAATCCCTTTATCTCTCAAGGTTCAAGAAAGACCATTTTCATAAAACTTTAATATCTATGAGTTTTGAAGTTGTATCCAGAAAGATAACTAGACTCTCCTATCTGTCAAAATGAGAACATCTTAAATTATAACCACTAGGGAAAACAAAAAGTCTTGTTCTGTGCCTTTTTTAGTATTTATTTTAATGGTTTTTATTTTATTTGAGTAACAGCTTTCAAATTACATTGCATGTTTAGTCAATCATTCATAGCTGTGACTTTGTTAAGAGCACTGATGGTGAAGTGTGTATTATGTGGAACTGCTAAATGATAATTCAGTGTCTCAAGGCCGACAGCCCCTCCAAGAGAGAAAGATGAAAGTTTACTTTCATAAAGATTTACAGCCTCAGAAACCCTATAGAGGGTAACCAGGAGTCAGAGTTGACTTGATATTAGTGAGCCTGGTGACTTACTTAAAGATCTTACTATTAGACAGCTTCTGAATTATTTCTCACCCACCACTATGTGTAAGATACTGTCCTAGATGCTAGAATGATGCAGAGACACTGTTATTTTTCTCAGAATATTTAGAGATTAGTGAAGAACAAGATTTGGAAAACCATAACATTACCATTGAGTTGACTTCGGCTCATAGCAACATTATAAGGCAGAGTAAAAACTAACTTGTAGGGTATGCAAGGCTGTAATCTTTATACAAACAGATTACCATATTTCCCTCCATAAAGGAGCTGTTGGGTTTTATTTAGTAACCTTCTCATTAGCATATACTAAGCAACATGACTTTGCAAACTCTATGAATATTAGAGAAATGATGATAGTTATAGAATAGGGTTCAGATCTTTGGTTCAGAGTCACTATGAGCTGTATTCGACTTGCTGGCACTTAACAACAACAATAGTTAGCAACTGAGTACCTAAACACTCCACTAACCAGGCTCATAGGCACTTGGAAATAATGCATTAAAAATTAGAATAGAATATAGTAGGTGCTATCATAAAATAATACTTGTGAGGCTAGAGGAGAGTGATTATTTCTAGCTTAGAATAGCAATGAAACCTTCAAATACTAGTAGAATTTAATAAATGACGATAAACCCTCACCCTTCACAAAAGTTAGGTTAGTGCTCTTATTAAATGCCACCTGCGATTCATACTGGGCTTATATACAACAGCCCTAAACCCTGCTCTATCCTGTGACAATTTCACTGTCTCTGAAACACCTACCCCCATTACTTCAGGCACTGAATCAATACATCTTATCAAGGGTCTGCCTTTTCTGCGCTGTCCCTCTACCCTCTCACACATGACGTCCCTCTCCAAGGACTGGTCCCTCCTTGCAACATGTCCAAAGTATGTCAGACCCAGCTTCAGAATCCTTGCCTCCCAGGAGCAGCCTGGTTAAAGCCTCTCCAGGACAAACCTGTTCATTCTCTATATTCAATACTCTTCTCCAACACCACAGCTCAAAGGTATCAATTCTCCTTCTACCATCCCTAGTAATTTTTCAGCTCTCTGATGTATAGCAAGTGATTGCAAAGACCATGACCTGTATCAGGTGCACCTAGTCTTGTTGCTCTTCAGTTCTTTGGAAAGGTCTCTAACAGAGGACTTTCCCATCGCAATGCGTCTTTTAATTTCCTGGCTGCTGGTGCCAAGATAGTTGATTATAGAGCCAAGCAAACCAAAACTGTGAACAATCCCAATCTCTTCACCATCTTTCACGATGCTGCCAATCAGCCCAGTGGTGAGAATCTTTGTTTTCTTGATATTAAGCCTCAATCCATATTGAAGGATGTAGTCCTTGACCTTCTGCAGCATGCACTTCAGGTCCTCCTCAATTTCAGCAAACAGAGTTGTGTCATCTGCGTAATTCAGGTTATTGAGGAATATTTCTCCAATCTTGATGCCACATTTCTCCTCATGCAGCCCAGTCTCCCAGATAAACTATTCTGCGTATAGATCGTACACCCTTCCCAATTTTGAACCATGCAGTGTTTCCTTGCTCTGTTCTAACGACTGCCTCCTGGTCCAAGTATAGGTTTTGCATTAGCATGATCAAGTGTTCTGGGATTCCCATTCTTCTCAGAGTTAGCCACAGTATATTGTTATCCACTTAATTCCTTATTTAGACTGTGATTTTCTCATTGAAAGCTCTGTAAAATCACTTGCCACATTTGTCATGGTCAGAATTTTATCTTTGGAGTTTACTATTATGTATGAAAGCCAAGAATAGCATGTTTACTTGTGAATGTGGTATAGTGAATACTAGGAATACATTGTTTACCAAGCAAATAAAGATGTATACTTGTGTTTTATTGATTATGCAAAGGTGATTTTCTGTGCTGACCATAACAAATTATGGATAACATTGAGAAGAATGGGAATCTGAGCACATTTGCAAAACCTGTACATAGACCAAGAAGTAGTTGTCAGAATAGAACAAAGGGACACTATACGGTATCTTTTCTCCTTTCTCCATGTCTATTCAATATGTATGCTGGGCAAATAATTTGAGATGCTGGAATATACAAAGAAGAATGTGGTATCAGGATTAGAGAGGGACTTAGCAACCTGCATTATGCAGATGAGATAACCTTGTTTGCTGATACTAAATAAGACTTGAAGCATTTACTGAAGATAATCAAGGACCTCTGTCTTCAGTATATATTATATCTCAATATCAAGAAAACAAATATCCTCACTGCTGTATGAGTAGATAGCATCATGATATATTGAGAAAAGACTGAAGTTGTTAGGAATTTAGTTTTATTGTTTAATTTAATCCATAGTCAACGTTCATGGCAGCAGCAGTCAAGAAATCAAAAGACATGCTGCTATGGGAAAATATATTGTCAAAGACCTCTCCAAAGTTTTAAAAAGCGATGCTATCAGTTTAAAGACTAAGGTATGCCTAATGCAAGCTGTAATGTTTTCAATGGTTTCATATGCATCTGAAGCATAGGGGACTCTGGTGGCCTAGTAGTAAGAAGCTGTTCTGCAATCCCAAAGACAAGCAGTTCTAATCCACCCGCTGTTCTGTAGGAGAAGATTAGACATTCTTTTGTCATGCAATTTACTGTCTCTGAAGAACTACTGGAGGGTCAGCTATGGTTAGGTTCTTACTTGATGACACACAAAACTAACATGCATCTGAGAGATGGACAATGAAGAATTGTTACTTTTGAATTGTGGTATTGGAGAAGGGTACTGACTATCCCAAAGACTGCCAAAAGAACTGACAAGTCTGTCTTGGAATAAGTTCAACTAGGGCATTTCTTAGAAGGATGGCTCAACTTCATCTCATATGTTAACAGAAGAAGTCAGTCCTTGGAAAAAGACAACATACTAAAAAAGTTGGGGATTAGGGGAGCTTTGGTGGCCTAGTGGCAAGGAGCTGCAACTACAATCCCAGAGGCGAACAGTTCGAATCCACCAGATGCTCTGCCGGGTAAGGAGGGACAATCTCCTCCTGTACCAGTCAGATCTGATTTGGCGGTACACGCACACAAAAATAATAATAAAAATAATAAAATAAATTAAAAAAAAGATAGACATTTTAAAAAAAAGTTGGGGATCAGAGGAAGAAAGTCTACAAGATGGATGGACACAATGATTTAACAATGGGTTATGTATATGTTGGAGATTGTAAGGATGGTATAAATAATGCACAGTTCATATATGTTATTCACAGGCTTGCCATGAGTTATAATTGATTTTATAGCACCTAATACCACCACCACCACCACCACACAATTTGTGTTACTAAATGCTTTCTTTTTAGCATAACTGAATGAATGAATGTACTTGGAAATAGAGCTATGACACAGGTGAACAAGTAATGGCTGACTTATCTAGGATATTCTTAATGTACACAAGCTTAACATATGTTGCTGCTGCTGTTGTTAGGTGTTAATAAGTTAATTCTAACACTTACTAATCCTATGTGCAACAGAACGAAACACAGCCCAGGACTGCACCATCTTCACAATTGTGGCTTAATTTGACACCATTGCTTCAGTCACTGTGTCTAAATATCTTATTGAGGGTCTTCTACTTTTGTGCAGACACTCTACTTTACACAGCATAATATCTGTCATCAGGAATTAGCCTCTCCTGATAATATGTTCAAAGTAGTATGAGATAAAAATTTTATAATCCTCATTTCTAAGGAGAATTTTTATTTTACTTCTTTTAAGACATATCTTTTGGTGGTCTTCTTCTAGCCGTCTGTGGCTTATTAAAAATTTGTCACCAGCACCGAACAGTATCAATTCTTCTTTGGCCTTTCTTAGTCATTTTTCAGACTTCAACATGCATATGTTGTTGTTGTTGTTGCTATGTGCCGTCGAGTCGCTTGCGACTCATAGCGATCCTATGTACAACAGCCCTAAACTCTGCTCTGTCTTGTGCCAATCGCACCGTTTCTGACACTCCCATCCCGATTATACCAGTCACTGAATCAATCTACCTCATAGAGGGCCTTCCCCTCCTGCACTGTCCCTCCACCCTCCCAAGCATGATATCCTTCTCCAAGGACCGGTCTCTCCTTACAACATGTCCAAAGTATGTTAGACGGAGCCTCAGAATCCTTGCCTCCAAGGAGCCACCTGGTTTAACCCTTTCCAGGATGAATCTGTTTGTTTTCCTAGCAGTCCATGGTATTCTCAATACTCTTCTCCAGCACCACAACTCATAGGCATCAATTCTCCTTCGATCCTCCTTGGTCATTGTCCAACTCTCTGATGCATAACACGTGATTGCGAAGACCATGGCCTCTATCAGATGCACGTTAGTCTCCATAGAGACACCATTGCTCTTCAGTACTTTGGATATGAGGTGCATATGAAGTGATTGAAAATATCAATGGCTTGTGTTGGGTACATTTTAGCCTTCAAAATAACAACCTTGTTTTTAATAGTTTTAAGCTTTCCTTTTACCTGGATAGGATAGTGATTGAGCTAGGCCTGGAACTCCCTAAAGCAACAGGAAGACACCCTCTGCCCTCCCTGGAAATACTACCCACCATGCCCACGAAGACTGAAGGTCTCATCTGTTTACCATGGCCAGGGTGGGTGGTGGCAGGGAACAGCAGCAACAGCAGTGGAAAGTCAGTGATCTCCCCATCACCTGTCCCCTGTAGGTTTTCCTCCCCAAACAGCAACCCTTCACCACACTACTACCAGTTCACACACCCCTGTCAATTTGAAGCTTAAGGTTCACCTGATTCAGGCTATGGTCTTTTCAATAACTTGCTATGTGTCTGAAAGCTACATAATGAATAAGAATGACAGAAGAACTGGTGCCTTTGAGTTGTGATGTTGGAGCCTAGCACTGACTATCCCATGGACTGACAAAAGAACAAACAGATATGTCTTGGAGAAAGTGCAACCAAAGTGCTCCTTAGAGGCAAGGATGACAGAACTTCATCTCACATACTTTGGGCATGTCATTGTTGTTACCCTACTGTGACAGCAATATGCTGCAAATGGAAGAGCAGAAACACTAAGTCAAAAGAAGATGGTGTGGGAACAGAAATTCAGAGATAAGTATCTTTCTCCAGAACTGCCTTAAAGAGAAATTCTTCCCTAAACGTTATACCTGGAATTCTTAGAGCCTCTTAAAATCATGAAAGACTGATAGCAATGTGGAAGACCAGTAGCAGTGCAAGGCGTGAGGCATCATGGAAGTGACTCGAAGCCTGGGCCATCATATTAAGGGGTAGCTACAGGGAGGAAAGTGCAGGCCAGGCTAGACTAGGTAGAGAGTGGAGGGGATGCCAATGCAGCAAGGACAGTATAGGGCCAGGCCACACTAACCAAAGGAGGGGAACAATACTGAATCTGTTACTTTTGTAATAGGAAAGTGTCTTCATCTGTTCCTTTTGATAAAATGCTTATCTGCCTGGTATTGTTACCAAACCGAGCATCCAGATTAAGATATACTAGAAAGAAGGATTGTCCATCTACTTGGTAAATAATTGGCCTTTGAAAATCCTATGCACGATAGAGCAAAACAAAGTAGATGAGCAGATATGGCACCCAAGGTTGAGCTTTTGTATTGGCAAACACAAGCGAGGAGGAACAGTTATAAGCAGACACTAGTGACCAGAACATGAATGTGAAAAGCATAAATGTAGGAAAATTGGATACTGTTAAGAAAGAAATGAAATGCATAAATGTTTACAGGCTAGGCATTGGTGATGGATCAGCATGGGATATTTTGAGTCAAACAATCATATGACCTACTGGAGATGAAATAGTGTCACATTCATAGTTAAAAAGGTTATTTCTAGATCCATCCTGAAATACAATGTTGTGAGTGACAGGAAAAAAATTCATACACATATAGGGAAATCTGGTTAATATCACTGTCACTCAGATATTTGCACCAACTACCAGAGCCAAAGAGGAGGAAATATATATTTTTTACCAACTTTTGGAGTCAGAAATCAATAGAAAATGCAACCAATATACATAAATAATAATGGGTGACTGGAATTCAAAAGTTGGCAATAAGGAAGAAGGAACAGTACTTGGAAAGCATGGTCTTAGTTACAAAAATGAGGCTGGACACAAAATGAATTTTGTACAATCAATAATTTATCCATTGCAAATATCTGTTATAAGAAACATAAACTGCCACTATACACATGGACATAAACCGATGGTACACACAGGATCAAATACATCTGTGGAAATATTCACTGGAGAAGCTCAATAGTGCAGCTCTGAAAACTAGGCCAGGTGCTGACTGTGGAACAGACCACCAACTACTCATATGCAAGTCCAAACTAAAAATAAAGAAAAGTAAAGTAAAGAAAATGAAATCAAATCCATAAGAACCAAAATGTGACTGTAAGTCTACTCAACTTGAATTTAAAAATGACCTCATGAACAATATTGAAGCCTTTAATCCTAATAAACTAAGACCAGATGAATTTTGGGAGGATATTAAGAATGTCCCTTTTCAGCAGGAAGTAGCTAAGAGAATACGCCATCCCCTTTTCCTTATGAATCAGGGTGAAGTCTCTCTCAGGGAGGAGTGATA
>NW_006399940.1:5019380-5023973 GCF_000299155.1 Elephantulus edwardii | reverse complement strand
AAGACAGAGGAGGAAGAAAAGATTGATATACATGTAAGTAGAAACTCTGAATATTATACTAGAATGCCAAGAAGCTAAAGCAGAGGGAAGGAATCAGGAAGTTAAGGAACTACATAAAAGATTTCATAGGGCAGCTCAGGAAGACAAAGCAAAGTATTATAATGAAATGAGCAAAGAGCTGGAGTCACAAAAGCAAAAGGGCCAAACTCACTTGGCATTTCTTAAGCTGAAAGAAGTGAAGAACAAATTCAAGCCTCAAGTTTCAATACTTAAGGACACTAGGGTCAGAAGGTTGAATGATCCAGGAAGTCTTTAAAGAAGATGGAAGGAGTACATGAAGTTGCTGCATGAATAAAAGTTGGCTGACACAGAGGAATTGCATGAAACAGCATATGATCAAGAATTTCAAGCTGCTCTGAAGACATTGGCAAAGAACAAGGTCCCAGGAAGTGATGGAATACCACTTGACATATTTCAACAAAAACATGCTGCCCTGGATGTACTAAAAAGTTGTGCCAAGAAATCAGGAAGACAGCTACCTGGCCAGCTGATTGGAAGATCCATATTTATTTCCATTCAAAAAAGGGTGGCCTGACAGAGTGTAGAAATTATCGAACAACATCACTGATATCACATACAAGCAGAATCCTGCTGAAGATTATTCAGTAACTGTTGAAACAGTACATCGACAGAGAACTACCAGAAATATAAACTGGGTTTAGAAGAGGCTGTGGCACCAGAGACATTATCATCAATGTCAGATGGATATTGGCTGAAAGCAAAGAGTATCAGAAAAATGCCTATCTGTGTTTCATTGACTATGAAAAGGCATTTGACTATGTGGATCACAACAAATTGTGGCTAACCTCGAGATGAATGGGAATCCCTGAACACCTGATTATGCTCATATGAAACCTATACTTGGACCAGAAAGCAGCCATGAAAACAGAGCAAAAAAACACCGTATGGTGCAAAGTCAGGAAATGAATGTATCAGTGAAGTATCCTGGCTCAATACCCTTTCTTTTTTTTTTTTTTGTTTTGAGCTTTCTTTTTTTTTTCTATAATTATATTTTATTAATTTTCATAAACATTTACAGAGATTTTGGGCTTCCACTCATTCATTGTTGCACTATTCTCTCTACCCTCCTCCCAGTTTGTTCTTGTCCAAATGCCACAGTGCTTGTCAAAGCCAATTCTGACTCAATACCCTTTCAATTTACATGCAGAACAGATCATTTGGGAGGCTGGAGTTTATGAGGAGGAATGTGGCATCAGGATTGGAGGAAGACATATCAACAAATTGTATTATACAAATCACACAAACTTGCTTGCTGAAACTGAGGAGGACTTAAAGCATTTGCTGTAGGTCAAGGACTGTAGTCCTCAGTATAGATTGAAGTTCAATCAAGAAACCAAAGATTCTGTCCACTGGGCTAATTGGTAGTACCATGATGGATGGAGAACGGATTGAGGCTAACAATTTCGGCTTGCTTGGCTTCACAATCATCATTCTGGGTACGAGCAGCCAAGAAATCAAAAGACAAATTGCTCTCGTGAAGGCTGCTGTTAGGGATCTTTACAAAGTGTTGAAGAGAAATGATGACAGTCTGGAGACTAAGGTATACCTAATTGAGATCGTTATCTTTGCAACTAATTGCTATGTATAAGAGAGCTAAACAATGACTAAAGATGATAGAAGAATTGATGCCTTTGATTTGTGGTGTTGGAGAAGAGTAGTGAACACGCCATGGACTGCCAAGAGAACAAACAGTTTTATCCTTGAGAGCGTGAAATCAGGCTGCTCCTTAAAGGGAAGGATTTTGAAGCTCTTTCTCCCGTGTGTTGGAGATGGTGAGACAGGCCCAAGATAAAGCAGAGCTCAGAACTATTGTGCTTAGGGTCGCTATGAGTCACAGGTGACTCAAAGGCGCATAAGAACAACACAGAGATGTTTTGTATTTTGAGCGCAAATACAATACAGTCCCCACTACTACAAACTATGCATTCAAATTTCCCGTATTTAGGGAAATCACAGAAATCAGCACACCTGAATTGCAATGTGTGGACCTCATTCTGGGAAAACCATCTTCTTGATCATGGTATCTCCCCTGCCAGGTAAGTAAAGACTACATTTTTAACTGATGAACCATTCACTTGCCATATTTCTGATATAGCAACACTAGATAATTAAGACAGAGGGTAAGGAATAGAAAGAGTTATTACTTTTATTATAGAATAAAAAACTTATTTTAAACTTGCTTACTTACAAAGTTCATATACATTGTTTTCACACCAGCTCTTTCTCAATTCCTTTACCCACCACTCCCTCTACCCGTCAAATTGTGCAACCCTATGATTACCCCCCATCCTCACTCCTCTGCTCCTACCCTCCTTGCCTTGATCCTCATACACATTTTATTAGTTATCTTTCTATTTCAACAATAATTGTACCGTATGTGTACTTATGGGACTGGGTTAGTTAACTTAGCATAATGCTCTCCAGATTTCCAAATTAGGTAGCGATTTTTGAAATCATTACTCCTGTATGCTACGTAGTATTTCATCATGCAAATGTACCATAATTTCTCAATTCATTAGATTGTGACTGAAAATCTGGGCTGTTTCCATGTTGTGATAGTGAATAGTGCTGCTATGAACATTGGTTTACAAATGTCCATTTGTGCCTCAGTTCTTATTTTCTCGGGATACATTCTAGATAGTGAAATAGCTGGGTCATATGGAATTTCTATGTTCAGCTTTATGAGGAGACAGCAAACTATCTTCTGGAGTGGTTTGTACCATTGTACAATTCCACAACAATGCGTAAGTGTTCCTGTCTTGCCACATCCTCTCCAACATTTAGAACTTGCTGTCCTGTTAAACTTTACCACTGCTACTGGGGTGAATTGCATCTCCTTTATTGCCAGTGATTTTGAGCGTTTCTTCATGTGTCTGTTGGCCATTTGAATATCTTCCTCTCTGAAAATTCTACCCATATCTTTTGCCTATTTTTTAATGATATTATTTGTTAAATACTTTAACTTGACTTTGAGTCATCCAAGGAAGCGCAGAATTTCAAAATTTTCACACTATTAATGTTTTCCTCCTCTAGTCTATGCTTCTCAATCTCTTTTTCCTAAAAAATTTGATTTGGTAAAAGAAAGTAAATGAAATTCACATCCATATGGTTGATATTATCTGGGTGGGAGAGTCTAGGAATTCATAACAGGTGGTCCCAGGTCTTTTTCTTACATTAAAGTGAGAAAAAGCCTTAATAACACCATGTAATTTTTTAAAGTGATATCTGCTTTGACTTGGTGAATATACATATGGCTGTGAGAAATACTTGTTGGCAGCTGAGATAAGCTGAGAGAGGGAAGAAGTTGTAACTACTGACTGGCATGAATGTTTGAGATGTACTTGGCATTCATTTAACTGTAAGTTCTGCCTCCAAATTCTTAACCTGTCTGAGGGATTCTTATAAGCATCATTGTAGACCCAATATCAATAGAGAACAGTGTTGGGTCCCCCTCCCTTAGCTCTTCTCTGGGACAGTATAGGCATTTTAATAGAGTTGTCTTTCACTGAAATTGCATAATTTTTATTGATTGTAGTTGGAAACATTTTATTTGAAAAGGCTGATGATCAGAGAAAGAGAGTAAGATTTTCAACAAATCGGATTAGTGTAATAACTGTAACAATGGACTTGAACATGTGGAGATCATGAGGAAGGTATAGGATAGGATAAAGCTCCAATTTGTTGTTTGTAGGGCTCCCATGAGTAGCAACTGACTTAATCGCACCTATAATAATGACAATATTTGAAGATAGTTTCTTGCTATGCCTCACAATGTGTGCATACTTCAGGAGAAAATTTGAAATTGTATTTTTTACTACGAATGCAATACCATTCTTCTTCTCCCTTATATTCTCAACATAGTATGACTATCTGATTCAAAGTAGCCAAAAGTAGTCCATCTCATATCACTATGTGTTCCATTTAATTTTTTACAATTTCTAGTTTTCCAACATTCAAGTTACATACATTCTATGTTCCAATTATTAAACAATGATTGACATTATTTTTCCTCATTTAGACTATCTTCCAGTCTGGGCTTTACTGCTACTGCTATAACTATCTGCATCCTTCTACTGTTCATAAGGTTTCATAGGTCTGTTATAAGTAGTGGATGACCAATCCTTCTTCCCAGTCTGTTGTAATATGGAATTTCTATTAAAACCTTCCCACCATGGGTAACCCTGGTGGCATTTGACACACCAGTAGCATAGCTTTCAGTATCTCAGCAGCCCACAAGTTAGCTCAATACAGCAAAATGACAAACAAGTGTTGTACCCTTGGTACCAGTAGTCGGGAAATGAGGAGACATATTGCACTGGGAAAGTCTGCAGTTAGGGACTTCTCCAAATTATTGAGGACTAATGATGTGCCTTTGAGAGATGCCTGTGAGAAACGCCTGTCCTCAATCCTCACTTCCGTCCAAGACCACGCCTGTCAGAGCTTTCAAGGGCTTGCTCCCGCTGGAAAGCCTGTTACCTTTGAGAGATGCCTTTGAGAGATGCCTGTGAGAAA
>NW_006399940.1:5017023-5017748 GCF_000299155.1 Elephantulus edwardii | reverse complement strand
GGTGACTGGGGTAATCGGGATGGGTGTGTCAGAGGCGGTGCGGTTGGCGCAATATAGAGCAGGGTTTAGAGCTGTTGTGCATAGGGTCACTATGAGTCGGAAACGACTCGATGGCACATAACAACAACAACAATGATGTGCACTTGAGGACTAGGGTGTGTCTGATTTGAGCCATGGTCTTTCTGATAACTTGCTATGTACCTGAGAGCTGGATGATGAGTACAATGACAGAAGAATAGACACCTTTGAGCTGTGGGTTTGGAGTAGAGTGTTAAACATCACATGAACTTTCAAAGAAAAACAAATATGTCTTGGATAAAGTGAGGCAAGAGTGTTCTTTGGAAGTAAAGATGATGACGCTTCACCTCACATACTTAAGACATGTTGCTAGGAGGGGCTATTCCTTTGTGAGGAATATAATGCTTGGAAAGGAAGAGTGTCACCAAAGGAAAGGAAGATCCTCAGCCAGATGGATTGACACAATGACTGCCACAGTGGTCTCTAATGTATTAGGAAATATCAGGATGTCACAGAATAGAACAGGATTCACATCTACTGTTCATAAGATCACTATGGGTTGTACTCGACTTGATGACACCTAACAACATTATGTGTGTTAGATGGATCTTAGCTGAAAGCAGGGAGTACCAGAGGAATGTCTATCTGTGTTTCATTGATTATGCAAAGGCGTTTGACTGTGTGGACCATAACAAACTGTGGCTGAC
>NW_006399940.1:5014438-5016693 GCF_000299155.1 Elephantulus edwardii | reverse complement strand
ACCTGAAGTGCTTGCTGCAGAGGGTCAAGGACTGCAGCCTCCAATATGGATTGAGGCTCAATGTCAAGAAGACAAAGATTCTCACCACTGGACCATTTGGCAGCATCAGGATGCATAGTGAAGAGACTGAGATTGTTAAGAACTTTAGTTTGTTCTGCTTCACAGTCAACACTCTTGGCACCAAAAGCCAAGAAATGGAAAGAAATATTGAGATGGGAAAGTCCGCTGTTATTGACCTCTCCAAAGTACTGAAGAGCAATGGTGTCACTGTGGAGACAAAGGTGTGCCCGATACAGGGCATGGTCTTTACAATCACTTATGCTATAAAATGACTAGAAAGGATAGAAGAATTGCCTTTGAGCTGTGGTTCTGGAAAAGAGTACTGAATATACCATGAGCTGCTAAGACAACAAACAGGTTCATTCTGGAGAGGCTTCGTCTGACATACTTTGGACATGTTGCAAGGAGGAACCAGTCCTTGGAGAAGGACATCATGATTGGAAGGGTAGAGGGACAACACAGGTGGGAAAGACCCTCTATGAGGTGGGTTGATTCAGTGACTGGGGTAGGTATGTCATAGACAGTGAGATTGGCACAGGACAGAGCAGGGTTTAGGGCTGTTGTGCATAGGGTCACTATGAATTGCAGGTGACTTGACAGCACATAACAAGAAGACACAGGTCGAAGAGTAACTATCTTCATCACATCTATTTTTCTTGATGGGGTTCATAAAGGTTAAACTAGTGAGTAAGGAAATCTTGATTCAGCTCTTCTCTCACTTCTTTCTATTGCAATAGATAATAGTAGTAATAACAGAGTGAAAACCTCGAACTCACTGCTGTAAAGTGCATTACATGTCATGACAAGCTTTAATTGAATTTTTGAGACTGTAAATCTTAATGAGAAGAGTCTCTCCTTTTTCTGCCTCTGAGACTTGGGTGGATAATTATACCACAAGGAATGTTGGACTTTGAAATCAGGTTTCCACTTTAAATGAGCTACATCATCAAACCTCCTTTACAAGAGTTTAAAAAAAAAAAAAACCAAGAAAGTTTATATGTAGGAGTGGCATCCACTTCCTAAACAACATGCCTCTGGAAGCTCTATGAATTTTGGTAAACAATGATAGTTTTAGAAAGGCTTCAGGCCTTTTTTCATAGGGTCACTATGAGTTGTGCTTGACTCGACAGCAATAAGCAACAACTATGGGGAGAATATTGAATGATCCAGAAAACAATAAAAAAGATGGAAGAAGTATACAGAATCACTGTACCAAAAAAATTGATTGACATGTAAGAATTTTTATGAAACAACATATGATCAAGAGGCAATGGCATTGAAGGAGTAAGTGCAGGCTGCTCTGAAGAACTTGGCAAAAAAAAAAAAATAAGACCCCAGGACTTGATGGAATACCAATTGACGTATTTCAGCAAACAGATGTTGCTCTGGTCATAATCACCAGGTTGTGCCAAGAAATCTGGAGGACATCTACCTGGCCACTGACTGGAAGAGATCCATATTGATTCCCCTTTCAGAAGAAAAGGTGATCCAACAGAATGTAGAAATTTTAGTACACTAAGATTCTCACCACCACTGGTCCAATTGGTAACGTTATAATGGATGATGAAGAGATTGAGATTGTTCACAGTTTTGGTTTGCTTGTATCCACAGTCTACGCTCTTGGCACCAGCAGCCAGGAAATTAAAAGATGTATGGTGATACGAAAGTCTGTGCTTAGAGACCTCTCTAAAGTGCTGAAGTGCAAAGATGTCACTCTGGAGATTATGGTGCACCTGATACATGCCATGGTCTTTGCAGTCACTTGCTATGCATCAGAGAGCTGGACAGTTACTAGGGATGATAGAAGAATAATTGATGCCTTTGAGCTGTGGTGTTGGGGAAGAGTATTGACTATACCATGGACTGCTAGGAAAACAAACAGGTTTGTCCTGGAGAGGGTGAAGCTGGGCTGCTCCTTGGAAACAAGGATTCTGAAGCTTCATCTGACATAATTTGGACATGTTGCAAGGAGGGACTAGTTCTTGGAGAGGGACATCATGCTTGGGAGGGTGGAGGGACAGTACAGGAGAGGAAGACCCTCAGTGAGATGGATTGATTCAGTGAGTAGGGTAATGGGGGCAGGTGTGTCAGAGACAATAAGATTGGCACAGGATAGGGCAGAGTTTAGGGCTGTTGTACATAGGGTCACTATGAGTCACAGGTGACTTGATGACACATAACAGCACAACAACATC
>NW_006399940.1:5011762-5014148 GCF_000299155.1 Elephantulus edwardii | reverse complement strand
TTGGACCAGGAAGCAGTCCTCAGAACAGAGCAAGGAAACACTATATGGTTAAAATCAGGAAAGGAGTGCACCAGGGATATGTCCTATCTCTCCACCTTTTTAATTTATACGTAGAACAGATCATTCTGGAGGCTGGGCTTTAGGAGAAAGAATGTGGCACCAGATTCAAGGAAGCTCATCAACAACCTGTGTTATGTAGATCAAACAAACTTGTTTGCTGAAATTGAGGTGAACCTGAAGTGCTTGCTGCAGAAGGTCAATGACTGTAGTCTTCAGTATGAAGTGAAGCTCAGTATCAAGAAGACAAAGATTCATACCACTGGGCCAATTGGCAGCACCATGATAGATGGAGGAAAGATTGAGGTTGCTAACAATTGCAACTTGCTTGGCTTCACAACACTATTGATACCAGCAGTCAGGAAATCAAAAGATGAATTGCACTGGGAAAAGCTGCTGTCAAAGACCTCTTCAGAGTACTGAGAAGTAACAATGTCAGTCTAGATTCTAAGGTGTGCCTGATCCAGCCCATGGTCTTCACAATTACTTGATATGCTTCAGAGAGACGGACAATGACTAAGGATGACAGAAGAGAAATTGATACCTTTGAGGTCTGGTGCTGGAGAAGAGTGTTGAACATGCCATGGACCACCATGAAAACAAATAAGTCTGCTTGGAAAAGGTAAACCAAGTTTCTCCTTGGAGGTTAGGATTTTGAAGCTCCATCTCACATACTTTGGGTATATAGCCAGGAGGACCAGTCCTTGAATAAGGACATCATGCTTGAAAGAGGGAGGGATAGCACAGGAGGAGAAGACCCCAGAGGAGATGGATTGATACAAAACTGAGGCAATGGAGGTAGGTGTGTCAGAGTCAGTGAGACTGGCTCAGGACAGAGCAGGCTTTAGAGTTGTATACAGGGTCTCTATAGTCATAGGCAACTCGACAGCACATAACACCACCACCACCAGTATCATTTATTATTGGAGGAAACTTCCAACAATAGTACTTTCAACTCAAATATGAATAATGTTAAACTTGAATTATATCTCTCCTAATCTCAGTATATATATAATTCTCTGGCAAAGGCTTAGTAGCTCCCAGTCTTCTTTTTTCCTAATCTTTGCTGGGAAAGCCTTTGTATATCACTGTGCCTGGAAACAATATTTGAAACTATGGTTGCTGCTGTCTTTGTCTAGTTGTCTGTGACTCATAGTGACCCTATGAATAACAGCTCTGAAGCTTGCCCTGTCCTGAGCCAGTCTCACTGACTACAACACACCTATTACCTCCATTGCCCTACTTACTGTATCAATCCATTTCATCTGGGGTCTTTCTCTCCAGTGCTGTCCATCCTAGGAGAACAAACATAAGAATTGGAGGACAAAAGAGATACAAGGAGATAGATAGATAATTTAATACTAAATATTGTTTATATGAATTATATTAATATAATTATATTGTTGTCATTGTTATGTGTCATTAAGCCAGTTGTTCCTCTATGCAACAGCTCTGTACCCTGCTCTATCTTGAGCCAACCTCATTGTCTCTGACACACCCCATTACCCCAGTCACTGAATCAGTCCATCTCATCTGGAGTTTTCCTCTCTTGTACTGTCCTCCACCCTCCCAGGCATGATATCCCTCTCCAAGGACTGGACGCTCCTTGAAACATGCACAAAGTATGTCAGATGGAGCTTCAGAATACTTGTCTTCAAGGAGCAGACTGGTTTCACCCGCTCCAGATGAACCTGTTTGTTTTCTTAATGGTATTCAATACTCTTCTCCAAAACCACAACTCAAAGTCATCAATCCTTTTATCATCTTTAGTAATTTTTCACCTTTCTGACACATAGCAAGCAATTGCAAAGACAATGGCCTGAATCAGGTAAACCTCAGTCTCTAGACTGACATAGTTGCTCTTCATTACTCTCGAGATATCCCTGACAGCAAATTTTCCCAATGCAATTAATCTTTTGATTTCTTGGCTGCTGATCCTAACAGTGTTGATTGTGGAGCCAAGCTAGTAAAAGTTGTTTACATTTTCAATCTTTTCACTGTCTGTCATTATGCTGCCAATTGTCCCAGTGGTGTAAAACTTTGTTTTCTTTATGTTGAACTTTAATTCATATTGAAGGCTGCGATCCTTGACCTTCTCCAGCAAATGCTTCAGGTACTCCTCAGTTTTGACAGGCAAAGTTGTGTCATCTGCAAAACTCAGTTTTTTTATGAGTCTTCCTTGAATCCTGATGTCACATTCCTCCTCATAGTGCCTAGCCTTCCTGATGATCTGTTCTGCATATAGTTTTAAAAGGTATGGAGATAGGATCCCTGGTGTACACCTTTCCAGATTTCAAACCATGCAATATTTCTCTGCTCTGTTCTGAGG
>NW_006399940.1:5008551-5011217 GCF_000299155.1 Elephantulus edwardii | reverse complement strand
GCAGATTTCCCCAGTGCATTGTGTCTCCTTATTTCCTGACTGATGGTACCAAGGGTTTTAATTTTGGATCCAAGCAAGTTGAAGCTGTTGACAGTTTCAATATCGTCTCCATCCATCATGACTGTGTGGATCATAAGAAGTTGTGGCTGACATTGAGAAGAATAAGAATCCAAGAGCACGTAATTGTGCTCATGCAGAACCAGTACCTGGACCAGGAGGCTGCTGTGCAGAGCAGGGGAACACTGCAAGGTTTAAAATTGAGAAAGGAGTGCATCCTGATTGTAGTCTCCATACCTACTCAATATGTATGCTGAGCAAATCATCTGAGAAGCTGCACTCTATGAAGAGGAGTGTGGCATCAGGGTTGGAGGGAGACTCAATAATAACCTGCATTATGCAGATGACAAAAAATTGCTTGCTGATACTGAGGAGAACTTGAAACACTTGTTCCAGAAGATCAAGAATGCAGCTTTCAGAATGAATTGAATCTCAAAAGACACAGATTCTTACGGATAGGTCCAAATGTATGTTTCACATAAGCACCATTAAATGTTCTGGAATTCCCATTCTTCTCAGAGTTAGCCCGAGTTTGTTGTGATCTATACAGTGAAGTTCCTTTGCACAGTCAATGAAACACAGACATCCCTATGATGATCTCTGCTTTCAGCCATAATTCCTCTAAATTTGGCTATATGTCTAATACTGTATTATAATAATTATATTAATATAAATAACTATGATATATTTTTAGAGAAGCCAATAATTGGAAGATTTAATAAGAAACACTCTGGGATTTACTATACAATTAGTTACTGCTTTGACCTAGTTTATTTTGCTATTTGTATCTGAATACTTTCCAACTGATGGCAATACTTTTATCATGTCTTATATCATGTTCCTTCTTTAAATCTTACTCTTCTTATATTCCAACCGGTGTGCTAAGAATTCTTGAAAATAAAGGCTTTATTTTATTTACTTAAATGGTTTTTTACACTTGTGTCTAGTTTTATTCACAATAGCTAATAAATGGAAACAATTGAAAAATGGATAAACAAATAGTGTGTGTATATATATATATATATATATATATATATATATATATAATGTTGTTGTTGCTAAGTGCTGTTGAGTCACCTGAGACTCAGCAACCCTATGCACAAAAGATGTGAACCTAGGTCTGTCCTGAGCCAGTCTCACTGCCTCTGACACACTACCACTCATTATCTCAGCCATTGTGTCAATCTAAATCATCAGGATTTTTCTGTTTCTGTGCCATCCCTATGTCATTCCAAGCATGATATCCTTCTCCAAGGACTGGTATCTCCTGGCTACATGCCCAAAGTATGTGAGACAGAGTCTCAAAATCCTTGCTTCCAAGGAGCAGCTTGGCGTTACCCTTTTCCAGGATACACTGTTAGTCATCTTGGCAGTTTATGGTATGTTCAGTACTCCTCTTCAAGACCACAACTCAAAGGCGTCAATTCTACTTCTGGTATTGGTCTTTGTCCAGCTTTCTGATGCATAGCAAGTAATTGTGAAGACGATAGCCTGGAACAGGCACACCTTAGTCTCAACACTGATATCCTTGCTCTTTAGCACTCTGGAGAGGTATCTGACATCAAAGTTGCCTAATGCAATTTGTCTTTTGATTTCATGACTGCTGGTGCCAAGAGTGTTAATTGTGGAACCAAGCAAGTTGAAATAGTTAAAAACTTCAGTCCCTTCTCTATATATCATGATGCTGCCAATGGGCCCAGGACTGAGGAGCTTTGTTTTCTTTTATTCTTTCTTTTTTTTCCAATTTTTATTTTTATTAATTTTGATGAATATTTATAGAGAGTTTGGATTTCCATTAATTCATTGTTGCACTTTTCTCCATAACTGCCCTTCCCCTCCAATTTGCTCTTCATTTTGAAAAGTAAAAGAAAAATTCCTTCATTGTTGTACAATTTCCCACCCCCATCCCAGTCCACTTTACTATGAAGCTTTTATTCTGGACTCTTTTATGCAAATAATACCTAATCATATATTCCCCTTAAGCAATTCTTTCCTTCATCAGGTTCAATGCAGTGTACATTATTTATCCCTCTTTTCTTAGTTTCTCTCCATACCCAATGTCAGTCCTGTTTTACAACAGTGGCATTATGCATTATTTGTCCCTTTGTAATTGAGATATTTCACTTAGCATAATATCCTCCAGAGTTGCCCATTTTGTGTAATATTTCATGAGTTCCTTGTTTTTCTGTGATGCATAGTATTCCATTGTGTGAATATACCACAGCTTCTCAAGCCATTCATTTGTTGATGGATACTCAGGTTGTCTCCATCTCTTTGCTATTGTGAACAAAGCAGCAATAAACATGTGTGTGCATATATCTGCTTAGGTGACAGTTCTGGTTTCTTTAGGATATATTCCCAGTAGTGGAATTGCTGGGTCAAATGATATTTCTATTTCCATCTTTTTGAGAAAACACCGCACTGCCTTCCACAGTGGTTGCACCATTTTATACTACCACCAATAGTGGTTAAGGGTTCCAGTTTTTCCACAACTCACCAGCATTTGTTGTTTGCTGCTCTGTTGAATTTTACTATTCTTATTGGAGTGAGATATCTCATAGTTGTCTTGATTTGTTTCTCTTAGAGCTAGGGATTTGGAACACTTTTTC
>NW_006399940.1:5006504-5007501 GCF_000299155.1 Elephantulus edwardii | reverse complement strand
ATGTTGATCTTGTATCCTCCCACTTTGCTGAATTGATCAACTATGTTCAGTAGTTCTTGCTGAGGCTTCAGGGTTTTCTAAGTACACTATCATATCATCTGTATATTGAGATAGTTTTAACTCCTCTTTGCCCGTTTGGATACCTCTTATTTCCTTCTCTTGTTTTACTGCCATTGTTAAGATTTCCAATACAATATTGAATAGGAGAGTTGATAGTGAGCATCCTTGCCTAGTTCCTGTTCTGAAAGGGAATGCCTTTAATCTCTCTCCGTTGAGAACAATATTAGCTCCAAGGTTTGTGTACTTTTTACTATATTGAGGAAATTCTCCCTCTATTCCTATTTTGTTGAGTGTTTTAATGAGGAAAGGGTATTGGATTTTTTGTCAAAGGCCTTTTCTGCATCAATTGACATGATTATGTGTTTCTTGTTCTTTGCTTTGTTAATGTGATGAATTGCACTGATTATTATTTTTATTAAGATTTCAATGAAAGGTTATAGACAACTTGGATTTCCATTCATTCATTGTTGCACAATTTCTTTCCTGCCCCCTCCTCCTTCCCAGTTCACTTTTCTTTTTGAGAAGAAAAAGAAAATTATGTCATTGTTATACAATCCCCCCACCCACCCATCCACTTTACTAAGCAGTTCTTACTCTGGACTCTTACCTTGCTAGTAATACCTGATAATATACTCCTTTTAAACAGTTCTCTCCATCTGTTTCAATGTAGTGTACATTATTTATCCCTTCTTTTCTTAGTTTCCCCTGAAACCCAATGTCTATCCTGTTTTATAACAATGGCAGTATGCAGTGTTTGTCCTTTTGTGATTGAGATATTTTACTCAACATAATGTCCTCCAGGGTCACCCATTTTGTATAATATTTCATGAGTTCCTTGTTTTTTAATGTTGTGTAGTATTCCATTGTGTGAATATGCTACAGTTTCTTTATCAATTAATTTGCTGATGGGCACTTGGGTTGTTTCCAACTCTTTGCT
>NW_006399940.1:4990248-5005439 GCF_000299155.1 Elephantulus edwardii | reverse complement strand
GAATTGGTGACAGTTCTTCTCTGAATGTTTGAGAAAATTCACTTGTAAAATCATCTGGTTCTGGTTCAGTGCTTTTTTTGGCTGAAAATTATTTTATTACCTTTTCAACTTCTTCTTTTGTAATGGGTCTGTTCAGCTGTTTCATTTCAGTCTATGCCAGTTTAGATAGGTTGTGAGTTTTGAAATATTTGTTTATTTCCTCTAGGTTTTCATATTTGTTTAAATGTAGATTTTCATAATATCCCATTGTTAGCCTTTTAATTTTAGTTGGTTTCATTGTGACATTGCCCTTTTCATCTTTTACTTGGATTATTTGTGTCTTTTCTTCCTTTTCTTTTGTTGATTTTGCTGGTGTTTTGTTGATTTTATTGACCTTTTTGAAGAACCAACTCCTGGTTTTGTTGATGGTTTCGGTTGTTTTTCTGTTTCATTTATTTCTAACTTATTTTTTATAATTTCAGGGTTTTTATTAGGTATTGGGTTTTCTTGCTGTTCTTTTTCGATTTGTTTGAGATGCTGGGTTACAGTGTGAGTGGTCATTTTTTCCTATCTTTTAATGTGTTTGCTTATTGCTATAAATTAACTTCTGATTATTGCTTTGGCTGTTACTCAGATGTTTTAGTAAGTGGTGTTTTCATTGTCATTTGTTTCAAGAAACTTTTCAATTTCATTTTTTTAATTTCTTCTAGTACTCATGTTCAAGCAAGGTGTTGGTCAGCTTCAAAACGTGTGTTTTCCCCCCCCCCTTTATCCTCTTGTTATTAATTTCTAATTTTGTTGCTTTGTGGTCTGAGAAGATGCTTTGTATTATATCTATGTTTTTTAATTTATTGTTGCTTGCCTTGTGACCTAAAATGTGATCTATTCTGAAGAATGTTCCATGCATATTGGAGAAGAAGGTATAATGTACCCTTTTTTGGTTGCATTAGCATATATTTATATATATGAGATTGAGTTGGTTTATTTTGTGGTTTAATTATTTAGTATCTTTGTTGTTTCTTTCTGTTAATTCTATCTTTTCTTAAGAGTGGTGTATTGAAGTCTCTGACTACTATAGTGGTGTTGTCTCTTTTCTTTTTCAGTTTTGTTAATGTTTGTTTACTATATTTTGCAACTCTATCATTTGGTGCATGGATACTTATTATTGTTATGTCCTCTTGTTCTACTGATTCTTTAAGCATTATGTAGTTATCTTCCTTGTCCTTTGTGATGGTTTTTGCATTGAAATATCTTTTATTAGAGAGTAATATCACTACTCCTGGTTTTTCCTGGTTGCTGTTTGCTTGGTATATTTTCCCCCCAGCCTTTTATTTTTAGTCTTTATCTTCATTTCTCCGGTTTGTCTCGTATAGACAGCATATTGATGGATTTTGAGTTTTTTGGTTTTTTTTTATCCAATTTGGTACTCATTTTCTCTGCAGTGGTGCCTTTAAACCATTCGCATTCACTGTGATTATTGAGAGGTAATGTTTTCTTGCTATCATATTGTTGAGTTCTTTTTGGTGTTGTTACTGGTTTCTTTGGTCCATCCTGCTTTCTGGACCTCTGTAAAAAGAATCTCTCAGTATTTCCTGCTACACTGGTCTTGCTTTTACAAACTCTCTTAGGTTCTGTTTTTCTGAGAATATCTTGATTTCTCCTTCATATTTGATGGAAAGTTTTGCTGGGTATAGTATTCTTGATTCAGTTCAGTTGTGTTTTTTGAGTGTTTGATATATGTCATTCCACTGATCTTGCTCACATGGTTTCTGCTGAGAAATTGAGATTTAATTTTATTTGCTCTCCCCTGTAGTTTACTGTTTGCTTCTTCCTTACTGCTTTCAGAATTCTCTCTTTATCTTTGGTTCTGGCATATTTGACTATGATATGCCTTGGTGTTTTTCTTTTGGGGTATATTCTATATGGTGTTTGCTCAGCTTCTTGAATATATAGTCTCATTATTCTTCATTATGCCTGGAAAGTTTTCTTCTAGTAATTTTTCCACAACTGTTTTGATGCCTTTACCTACTTCTTCCTGTTTGGAATGCCTATTTTGCACATGTTATTTTTCTTGATGGTATCCCACAGGTTTTCTTCATTTTCCTTCCTTTTTGATTCTACTTTCTGTTCTCGAAGATCAGTGGTGACAATTCTATCTTCTGTTTCACTGGTTCTGTGTTCCATCTCTTCAACTCTGTTCATGTGTCCATCCAACTTGTTGACAGCACCTGAAACATTGGTCCTCATATTTTGAATTGTGGTTTCTTATTTTTCCCAGAGCCTCTAATGCCTTGTTTGTTTTATCTGCATGGTTTTGGATTATTTCTTTTTAAGCTCCTCTTGGTTTTTGCTTGCAGTGTCCTGTAATTCTTCAAGTTTCTCTTTCACCCATTGACATTTAATTTTATTTGCTCTCCCCTGTAGTTTACTAATTTGTAAGTATTGAATCATTGTCTTTTAAATTTTGTGTCAGAAAGTTCCATCAGAATTTCTGGCTTCAGGAAATCCATTGATACTGTGACACTTTTTTGGAGTGATATCTTGCTTTGGGCTTGCGTAGGGTGTGTAAGTAGCCTGCTTCTTATGTGGAATTTCAGTGGTAGAATATTTCGCATCTGAGGTGATAGCAGGCTCTTGGTCTGATGTTACTTCTCCAGAGAAGAGTGGAACAGCTACCCTGCCTGATTTTTTTCTCTGAAATTTTGACTCAAGGGAATATTTGCTTCAGTTTGTGTGAGAAAAGGCCTGTGAATTAGCAGCTTCCTTTGTCAGACAAATGCTGCATCTAGGCCAGGCCAAGGTGCTCTGATCTAAAGGCAGATCATGCTTTGGAAGGAAGAGGAAATGAGATATGTTCAACTTTGATACTGTTGTCTCTGGTGCTGTTAAGATGGGTGGCAATGGGTTTTCCTCCAGGGTTGTGACATCCAGGCTGTGGTACCAAGGCCTGCAGATGATGGGACAGGACCTCATGGTGGTGCATGAGGGACTTTCAGGTGTCAGGGCAGGACTTCTGTGTGGTGGAGTAGGACTTCCTGGTGGCTGGGGTGGGACTTCTAGGCAGCAGAGCTCAGACTTCCAGAAAAAGGTCCAGAGGGCTTCCAAACAGTGGCAGGAGTGTCCCCACAGTCAGATAATGTCCTTCAGGCATGTTAAAGGGTCCAGGGGGCAGGACTGGGTGCTTCCAGTTGGAAGGGGCGGGGCCCCACCAGGCTTCAGTGCAGTGATCTAGTGCTCCAGGCAAGAGATCAGTCTAAGACACACTAAGAAATTTTGAAGTCAGATACTTAATTGACTGGATGCGTGGATGTATGTGGATGCAGGTGAAGCACATAGACACAGAAGAAGCATGTGGATTCAGGTGAAGTGCATGGATGCAGGCCTAAATTTTATTTTAAATTCAGGACATGGAAATATGTTGAATGAATGAATAGCTGACAAGTCGTTTGAGTTAAGATGTTAATTATTGTCCAATGTTACTGAAAATAGCTTTAAACATTACTTTTGCTGGAAATAGTTACCTTTGAAAACAGATATGGCAGAGATAAAGGTTCTCTAGAACTCTGCCATTTAAATTTCTGAACAAAGTTTTCAGTTTTGAAAAAAAATAGAACTAATAATAATAACGACAGAATGATCATTGGGTGTGATTGAGAAGGAAGGAACTTTGGTGACACAGTGATTAAAGTACTGTGCTACAGAAAAACCTCCCAAACCAACAATCCCCCCCTTCCATGATTCTAACCCACCAGATCCATGAGAGAAAAATATGAGTCTGCTTATAGAAACATTTATATCCTTGGAAGCCCTATTTGACTTTCGTACTTTATTCTTTGGGGTCTCTGTCAGAACTGACTTGATAGCAATTTTTGGTTTAGTAATTAATACGCTGGGAAAGATCTTCCTGTATTATGCTACTCAATATCTTATCCCATAAATGCTTGCTTAAAAGTTGGTAGAACAAAATCATTATCTCTTTATTAGCCAAAAATGATTATTCCAATGTAATGAATGTGTTTTCAATGAATGCTAAAATTTATTTCATTGTATGCATTCACAATAGGTAGTTGTTGTTAAGTGCCCATTGAGTCGCAGGCAACTCATAGCGACCCTATGAAGGAGAGTCCTTGATGCTTGGGTGCCTTTCATCCTCTCTCCAAGTTCATAGGGTTTCTGGAGGCAAGCTATTATGGAAGTGGACGCCACTCCTCCTTCCACACTTGTTCACTCAGAGCTCCACCCCACTCTCAGTCCTCATTGGGTAGACAACCATTAACGCATTTGACACATCCGTGTCACAGTGTTCAGCCTCACAGCAACCACAAGTGACCACGGGATGGCAACTTGTACACCAGGGCTATACGACCTAGAGGAATGTCTGAACAAAAACAATGAAAGACAGGCCTGAGGGCCGCCAACTAAAAGTCACCCACCTTTGTCTTGGTCACATCGTTTTCTCTTCGCTGGGCCAGCTGATCTCTCTCTCTCTCTATCTCTCTCTAAAAAATTCACAGTTTATAGTGCCAAATAATTATTGGCCACTAACTTGGCCAGTAAGTTTACAACCGTTTCTGACAATGATATGTAGGTGTCTATAGGTTCAATATTGACTGTGTTGTTTCTTAGCAGTGGATATATCCTGCTCAAGAGAATGGGATGCAAATAAAGAAAGGCTGAAAATCATTAATAAGATCTCTCCTTTTCCTTTGGGTCCATTCATCATGGTTACTGTTCCATAAGAATGTAAACTTTTTCCTGTTCTACCTAAGTTATTCACATACCTGCTCTTCATTTGATAGTTAATAACTTTTCAATATAGTTCTGACTAGGGTAGTCAAATATTATCTGTCTTGGAATTACTCGGATGTGAGATCTAGCATGAAATATTTTCTTGGTCCATTGGCTAAATGAGAAGTGAAGAGTCTTGAATTCTAGGGCCTTTCATATCTTTGAATTACAGTACTAGGAAAGAGGAATCTGAATATGTATATGATTGATATATCCATTTGAAAAATAGGAGTTCTTATTAAGGAATCTTTTTCCTAAAACTCACCAACTCACTCTTCTGCTTTCTCTCTCTGAAGTAGGGGCAAAGACTGGGTGGATATTTCAAGAAATTAAAATAATCCTTTTATTTTGTGTATGTTTAATTTTTAAAAAGTCTTTCTTGGATGGTATTGATAAAAGATTTCATTTGATGACAAAATTAAAGTGATCATCTCAAGCTGTCAGTATGTCTTACATATGGGAATGCTACTAAAAAAATATTTCCCTATATATTCCTCTTTCTCAGTAAGTTACTTCTTTGACCTTAGATTCTCACTTTTAAGAATTTTTAAAAAGGATAAAAAAAGAATCTTTAGAATAGAAATAGAAAAGAACATTACTTTGTAGGAGAAATCACTTCTGGACAGAAACTAGAAGAAGAAAAATGAGAAATAATGTTCTGATGGAAGATGAGAGAGAAAAGGCAAGATCATAGTAATTTTTATCCTCAGCTCATCCTTGAAAAGTAGGAACTGAGTATATGAAAACAAAAGACAGAATTTGTGGATGAAGCTGAAATGAGAAGGATTTGTGTATCACTTTTGAGTGCCTGGGAGGACACTGTCTAATGGAATTACACACATAAATATTGGTTTCTGTGTTGATGTTGAGGTGTTCTATATATACATAGAAAAAAAGCTAAATATCAAACATTTCTTTCTACTCTGCTGTTAGAATGTGGAGTTTTCATGTTAGAGGAAATGACAAAGGGAATAGAGTTCCAGAAGACCTTCTTTGGACAAGGGCTATATGAGAGATGTAGCTAAGATTTTAAATTGGGATTTGAGATGGAGATAGCTTTAGTTGTGTGGTTCCCAACTTCATTACTATGGGTAACTTTGAGAGTACCTATAACGTATGAAACGGGGAAAAAATTTTACTACCTATATGATCTACCAGGGCTACAATTGGAGGGATTCTATAATGGCATGAACAACCCTAGTATAGACCAATGCAGAGCTGAGAAAATGGAACTGCAAATGTATTATGCGAACTAGTGTTCTAGGAACCGTGTTCCTTTCTCTGTGTCTGTACTGGAAAATCCTTTCTCCCCCATATTTACCTAACTGACATGAAAATGCCTGGACTAATGACTCTCTAGAAAGCCTCCAGTTCCAACTCTCATACGGTGATAAGAAAAGGAAATAATCACAGTTTTGTCCTGAAAATGGATGTTAATAATGATCCTTCTTACATTTTATCATAGTTTTTCATGTTTGTAACTTTTTAAACCTGAAGTATAGCTTCAGTATTATACAATCTCTGTAGAAGGCAGGGTAAATTTTTGAATTGGTGCATTTCAGAAAGAGAGTTCATTTTGACAAATATATATTGAATATCTGTTGTGGGTGTTATTATGAAAGGTGCAAGGGATACAAACATAAATAAGCCATGACTCCCGACATTAAGGAGTACATTATTGTTGTTGTCAGTATCAAGCCAGTTTTAGTTCATAGCAACCATATTCATCACAAACAGAAGGAGACATGGTTTGGTCCTGCACTATTCTCATAAGCATTCCTTTTGTTGAGCCCATTGTTGAAATTACTGGTTCAATTAATTTCACTGAGGTGTTTTCTCTTTCTTTCTCTCCCTCTTTTTCTTGTCCATAACTTTAGAGGATAAATTGCATTGGAAAAATCTGCTGTCTGGGAGCTCTCTAAATTATTGATGAGCAGTGATGTCAGTTTAAAGGCTAAGGTGCTCCTGATTCAGGCCATGGTCTTTCTATCATTTGTTATACATCTTAAATCTGGATAATGAAAAAGGAAGATATAAAAAGAAATGATATCTTTGGGGTTTTGAGAAGAGCACTGAAAATCCCACCAACTGCCAAAAGAACCAACAGACACATTTTGGAAAAAGTACAGCCAGCGTGTTTCTTGGCGAATGAGGATGGTGAATCTTTGTCTTACATATTTTGAGCATGTTGTTAGGAGAGGCTATTCTTTGGAAAGGGACATCAAGGTAAGGAAAATGAAGGATCAATTAAGGAGAGACCTTCAGTGAGATGGATTGACACAGTGACAGTGCAATGGCTCGAGTGTATCACAAACTGTGAAGATGGCACAGGATAGGACAGGATTTAGGATTTGTTCATAGGATTGTTCTATGAGTCATATTTGACTCAATGGCACCAAACAACAACTTTAGCAAGCAAGATGTCCCTCTCCGGAACAAGGCTTCCTTCCCTCCCCCCCAGTTAATATTTTTTAATAACATGGCACAGTTAACATTATACAAGAAGTTCCTGGTGATAAAAACATGCCGAAGATTCAATTGCTGCACTTCTTTTTTCACATAGGGTCTGTTGTTATGTGTTGCAACTCATACTGACCCTATGTACAACAGCCCTAAAACACGCTCTATCCTGGGCCAATCTTATTGTCTCTGACACACCTACCTCCATTACCTCAGTCACTGAATCAATCCGTCCCATAGAGGGTCTTTCCCTCCTATGCTGTCCCTCTACCCTCCCAAGCATGATGACCCTTTCCAAGGACTGGTTCTTCCTTACAATATGTCAAAAGTATGTCAGACAAAGCTTCAGAATCCTTGCCTCCAAGGAGCAGTCTCATCTCACCCTCTCTAGAACGAACCTGTTTGTTCTCCTACCAGTCCATGGTATATTCAATGCTCTTCTACAACACCACAGCTCAAAGGCATCAGTTCTTCTATCATCCCCAGTCATTGTTTAGCTTTCTGATGCAAACTAGGTAACTGCAAAGACTGGCCTGACTCAGGAGGACCTTAGTCTCCAGAGACTTACATTGTTGCTCTTCAGTACTTTGGAGAAGTCTCTGACAGCAGACTTTCCCAATGCAATTTGTCTTTTAATTTCCTGACTGCTGGTACCAGGAGTGTTGATTGTGGAGCCAAGCAAACGAAAGCTGTTAACAATCTTAATCTCTTCACCATCTATTATGATGCTGCCAATTGTTCTAACAGTGAGAACCTTTGTTTTCTTAATGTTGAGCTTCAATCCATATTGAAGGCTTCAGTCCCGTGACATTCTGAAGCAATTGTCTCAGGTCCTCCTCAATTTCAGCAAGAAGGGTTGTGTTATCTGCATAACACATATTGTTGATAGAAAGAACTTTATTATATACAGGATGCACAGCAAAAAGCTCTGCGTAGAACAGTCTCTTTACAACACTGAAAGCTACCACTACAGTTTCATTACAGTTTTCAGTGGATATATTTCAAAGATTTTTTTTAAAATTTTTTCGTTGTCATCTTAAAACAAAACAAAAAAACCCCTCCAAATCAAAACGAACACCTGAAAGAAAACAAAATAAAACCATTACAAAACATTTGGAATTATCCAAATTAGAAACTCACAACTTTCATTTAGTACTAAAATAAGTCTCTCCTATTGGAAACAGGGATCTGTAGTTAACTCTTCTGATAACATATGCAAAGTAAGTGGTACAAAATCTCTCTGTCCTTGCTTCTAAGTAGCATTCTGGCTTTACTTCTTTCAAGACATATTTGCTTATTCTTCCAGGGATCCACTGTAAATTCAATATTCTTCAATGAACCTATAATTTAGGAGTATATAGAAGGAATCTGATTTTGGTCTATTCTATTGGATTAGTTTAGAAAGATGATTATGATAGCGAGAATGATAATAATAATGAAACCATTTAGCTTGTATCTACATTTTAGACAGAATTATGTGAGGGTCAGCTCTGGGTCAATTCTGACTTGATGGCACATAACAACAACAGCATATTACTGTATTTCCATAAATCTTTCTAATACTGTAATTTATTTATGTTTGTTGAAGCATTTCAATTTATATTCCATCAATTCCTGGTAGTTTATTTGTTGAAATGTCTTCATTGTAGCTTGAACTTCTTTATTAACTGTTATTGTTGTTTTGTATTATTGAGTAGGAACCAACCCACAGCTGACCCTCAGGAGGGTTTTCAGAGGCAGTTAATTGCACAGAAAGAAATTGCCCATCCTTCTCCCGTGGAGCAGCTCGTGGATTCAAACTGCATGCCTTTGGGATTGCAGTGCCACCAGTTCTTTTTGGTTTACTGTGTATTCCTTCCATCTTCTTTTGATGCTTCTCGAACCATTCAATTTTTGTCTATAGAATCCTTTAGTGTTGCTATTTGAGGCTCGAATATGTTCTTTAGTTATTTCAATTTGAGAAATGCTGAGCATATAATTTCCCTTTTGGTTTTCTAACCCCAGTTTTTTGCTCATTTTGTTGTAATACTTTTGTCTTCTCAAACTTCCCTTTGAAATCTTTCGTTCAGCTCATTTACATCAGCATTTCTTCCCTGTGTTTTGACTTCTCTATGTTCTGGTTCTCTTGTATGTAGAACACATTGATATCACATGCAAGCAAGATTCTGCTGAAAATTATCCAAAAACCTTTGGAACAATGTGTCAACAGAGAACTGCCAGATGTACAGGCTGGATTTAGAAGAGGTCACGGTACTAGGGATATTATAGCTAATGTAAGATGGATCTTGGCAGAAATCAGAGAATACCAGAAGAATGTCTATCTGTGCTTCATTGACTATGCAAAGGATTTTGACTGCGTGGATCACAACAAGCTGTGGCTGACTCTGAGAAGAAAGGGAATCCCAGAACATTTGATGGTGCTAATGCGAAACCTATACTTGGACCAAGAAGCAGTCATCAAAACAGAGCAGGGAGACACTGGATGGTTAAAAATTAAAAAAGGGGTCTGTCAGGGATGTATTCTGTCTCCATACCTTTTCAATCTGTATGCAGAACAGATCATCTGAGATGCTGGGCTGTATAAGGAGGAATGTGGCATCAGGATTGGCGGAAGAATCATCAACAACCTGCATTATGCGAATGACACAACCCTGCTCACTGAGACTGAGGAGGACCTGAAGAGCTTGCTGCAGAAGGTCAAGGACTTCAGTCTTCAATGTATATTGAAGCTCAACATCAAGAAAACAAAGATTCTCACCACTGGGCCAGTTGGCAACATCAGGATGGATGGTGAAGAGATTGAGATTGTTAACAGTTTTAGTTTTCTTCGTTCCACAGTCAACACTCTTGGTAACAGCAGCCAGGAAATCAGGAGACAAATTGCATTGGGAAAGTCAGCTGTGAGGGACCTCTCAAGAGTACTGAAATGCAACGATGTCAGGCTGGAGACTAAGGTGCGCCTGATCCAGACTATAGTCTTTGCAATTACCTGCTATGCATTGGAGAGTTGGACAGTGAATAGGGATGATAGAAAGAGAATTGATGCCTTTGAGTTATGGTGTTGGAGAAGAGTATTGAATATACCATGGACTGCTAGGAGAACAAACAGGTTTGTTTTGGAGAGGGTGAAGCCAGAATGTTTCCTGGAGTCAAGGATTCTGAAGCTTCATCTGACATATTTTGGACATGTTGCAAGGAGGGACTGGTCCTTGGAGAGGGACATTATGTTTGGGAGAGTGGAGGGACGGTGAAGGAGAGGAAGACCTTTGATGAGATGGATCGATTCTGTGAGTGGAGTGCGGGGAATGAATGTGTTTGAGACAGCGAGGTTGGCACAGGCTAGAATGGCGTTTAGGGCTCTTGTACATAGATAGGGTCGCTATGAGTCGCAAACGACTCGATGGCACATAACAACAACAATATCTTCTGGCTTGACACTTTGGTGGCCTAGAGATAAGGATCTGTGCTGCCAACCCAAAGGTACACAGTTCAAATCCACAAGCTGCCTTGTGGAGGGGAAAAATGAGCAATCAATTTCCATAGAATTTACTGCCTTTGAAAACCCTCTGGAGGACCAGCCTATACATCCATTCCGAGTTAACTGGCACAAAACAACACCAATAACATATTCAAGATCCAGTTTCTTCTGACATTTCTCATAGGTTCCCCCCCCTGCCAGGGGTCCCCCCCCTTCTTTCTTCTCTGTCTTTACAATGCAATCAATTGCACAGGAGATTATCCATTCATCTTCCACGGAGCTGCTCCTACGGAGTGGATTTGAACTCCTAGTGGATTTGAACTGCATAACTTTGGGATTGCAGTGCAGTTTCTAAGCACTAGGCCACTTCAGTGGTAGTGGACTTAATGGCAAAGCATTTGTTTTATGTCCGGCTGGTCTGTTTTGGGTTCCTGTTCCCATTTGATCTGGCATCTGATGCCAGTCCTCAGTAGCATTAGTCATTTGAAATATAGTAGTATCATAGTATCTCGGGTTTAGACAGTAACTGTGCATTATAGAGAACATTTTATGTATATTAAGTAAGTTTTGCTTTATATGTCTTTGCCTTTTCACACAAGTAGAATGAGAATTCTTTGGATAGTCAACTGCATCTGCTTGCTTATCCAGTAGATGTCAGCATTGGGCTGTTTCTGACCATATTGTTTTGTCTCCATATTGTTTTGAAAGAACCATAAATATTCAGTATGAAATATACGGAAATGTAAAATAGCAGGTGCAGCAAATCTGTGGTAAGGATACATTTAATGGGTGAAGGATTCAATATTCCATCTACCAAGCAAACAACGGTATATAAAAACCCCATCTGTAGCTTTTTTATCCTTGTCCATTTTAAAAAATCAATTTATTTCAAAACACCAGTATACTGTTTTGCAGACGATAGCTTTATACAATTAAGTGACAAAATGGATTAAAGCCATTGACATAAATGTAAATATTTGAGTAATTTTGGTTGCATCTGCTTAAATTCAGAAAAGGACATAGAAAGATTTTTTTAAAAATCTCATTAAGATATATTTTCAACCATAAACTTTTTGGTAAAATGGTTTTTGCGGTATTTTCGTTTCATTTAATAGTAAAATTCAAACTTGGTTACATGAAAATAATTTTTGGTAATAAGTACTCATATGAAGCAAAGTGATTGATGGTTGATCATTAGAAAGAAGATTACTATTATTATTAGGTGCTGTTGAGTTTGACTATAATGATCCTATGAACAACAGATCTGAACTTTGATGACAAGGATGGCACAGGCTATGATAGGGTTCAGATCTGTAGGAAGAAGATAATATGTATAATTCATGCCTGTACTGAATTCTGAAGTTTACACAAGTACTTTAGATTCTCAGCATATATAACCTAACTTGCCAGGTAAATAGCTTAATTCTATCTGAGCTAAGTAGATTAGACCTTCTCTTAAGCAGAAGGTGATTAAGAGAAAGACAGGATATTCTTGTCCATCAATATCAGAGCCTTACAATGTATAGCTTTTGTCAATACATTATATGTAAACAGTAGCTGAGAGATGAAAGCTGGGAAAATCTGGAGAAAGCATCAAATAAATACAGCACTTAATGAGGAAATTGAAAACCAAGCAAAATTACTTGTTCAAGGTATCAAAGCTATGGTGTGAGCATATGAGTTCTGTTTTCAATATACTAGCTCAGTTTGGAACAAAAGAAAACATAGCATCACTTGTGTTTAAAACACTGTAGTAAATTTCAAAGGAATTGAAAATGGCTCTTGTTCTTAAGACTATGGAAGATAGGAGACAATAGAAGAGATATCAAAATGCAATATAACAACTTTATTGATTGATATACTCTGAGTCGATAGGTGAAGAGGCATGTAGTTTATCTTAATTGTCTTTTCGAATTTTCTAGGAGTATTTCTTTCTTGAAGTCTCCCAGTTGCTATACTAGTATGTTAGCTAAAAGTAAGTCAGAGCTGAAGCAACAAATTGGTTCTGAATACGACTTTGTATTTTGAATTTTTTCCCCCCTCCTAATTTAGTCTTCTTGTTGTTATGCACTGTTGACTCAGAACTGACTCATGTCTGGGTTTTCCTAGGCTGTAAATTACATATGAGGAGATTGCTCACATTTCTCTCTTGGAGCAGCTGGTGCTTTCAAACTGTCTACCTTTGGTTGGCAGTGCAACTCCTTATCCACTAGACCACCAGAGCTCCTTGAGAAGCAATATAGTTTATTATTTCCCAATTGCCAATAAATTGACTGACTTTATAAAAATCCTCTCACAGATTATGATTCAGAAGATTTAGTGGGGGTCTAAAGAAAGTCAAGAAATGAAAAGAAAAAAGGTCAACCCCTGATCCCGACAATAAACAAAACAGCAGTTTAGAGAACAGTCAAATGTGAGAACCAGTCCCTTGGCCTATACTGAGTCACACACAATGATTCATCTTGAAAACAGTGTGAGGTTTGTTGGTTCAAAACAAGTGTTATTTGTTTCTGCAAGAAAGCTATGGTGGGTGGGTCAGATAGAAATCAAAACAACATCTGTTATTTTATTTACACTATTTTCACTCAAAAAATGCAGGTCATCCTGTGTGATGGCTGCATTCAGAGCGAATTTTGTAGAGTGGTTTGTAGCCTGGTAATATGTCTATTTGATATTTTCAACATGTTAAAATTACAATCGAAGAAAGATTTACTTAAACATCATTTATCTGAGTTTCAATGGGTTGCAACAGACTACTATCTGGAAATGATAGCTTATCATATCTTTTCCTGCTTTCCCCTGAATGATGGAAAAGAACACCTCTTTTATGGAACCTGTACAGTATTCCCAACCATATTTTCTTATCTTCTTGGGACCATACAGGGCACATTAGGTCATAACTCAGAATGGTAAGAAAATTCTGATGATGAACCTAGCTTGCTTCAAGCCTCTTTGACATTAATCTGCCATATGCAATCACAGTGTGTAAAGCTGAAGACTGTATTTCAGCTCTGTGTAGAACACAAAACTGCATTCTACACCTCGCTCAAATCAATGGAGAAATATTCCTCTATAGATAACAAGTATAACATTAAGAATATTATAGATTCTAGGGAATATAATTACCCAGTTGCTCAATTTGTAGACCACTTGGTGTCATTATTGGTGACAAAATTTATTGTGAATCTCCTTGGGTTTCTGTGAGCTAGAATTATTTGTAGTGGGTGAAAAAGAAAATGTGCATTAAGACCCAAGTGGCTTTTTGTTGGAATTAAGTAATAAACATTCTCAATAATATGTTTGCTATGAATTCAATGTATTTTAAGTTTGCTATCTATTCCATTTCAAATGTGTGGACCTGTTGTAGAAGGTCAAGGATTGCAGCCTTCAATATGGACTGAAGCTAAACCAAGAAAGTAAAGATTTTCACCACTGAACTGATTGGCAGCATCATGATAGATGATGAAGAGATTGAGAATGTTAACAGCTTTAGCTTGCTTGGCTCCACAATCAACACTCTTGGTATGAGCAGTCAGGAAATTAAAAGACAAATTACATTGGGAAAGTCTGCTGTCAGAGACCTCTCCAAAGTACTGAAGAGCAACGATGTCAGTCTGGAGACTAAGGGGCTCCTGAATCAGGCTATAGGCTTTGCAATCACTTGCTATTCATCAAAGAGCTGGACAATGACTAGGGATGATATAAGGAGAATTGATGTCTTTGAGCTATGGTGCCAAGAAGAATATTAAATATACCATGGACTGCTTCTAGGATTCTTCCAAGCTTTTATCTATTGAAGTTTAAAGTCGTTGGTTTCAGTCCTACGCCCTTGATCCACTTTGAGTTGATTTTTGTATATGGTGTGAGGTGTAGATCATGCTTAGATTTTCTGCAGATGGTTTTCCAATTTTGCCAACACCATTTGTTAAAAAGGCTGTTATTTTCTCACTTAGCTGATTTCATCTACTTGTCAAAAATCCATTGACCATAGGTAGATGGGCTGCTTTCTGGGTTCTCAATTCTATTCCATTGAATCCTAGAAGCCTTAAGTCACAGCATTAACGGCCTTCCAAACATCCTGAGAAACCTGCAACCAGGAGAAGATAAAATAGACGAATGGGACCTTCTAAAAATCAAATCTTTCTGTGTATCTAAAACCTTCTCCAACAGGGTAAAAAGGGAAGACACAGACTGGAAAAAAATACTTGGTAATGACATGTCTGATAAGGGATTTCTATTTAGAATTTGTAGAACACTTGAACACCGCAACAAGAAAAGGTAAGCAATCCAATTGCAAAATGGGCAAAGGATATTAACAGACATCTCACTAAAGAAGACATTCAGATGGCGAATAAACACGTGAAGAAATGTTCAAAATCCCTAGGTCTAAGTAAAGAATACCAGAATAATGTCTATTCATGCTTTACTGACTATTTGAAGGAATTTGACTGTGTGGATCATAATAAGTTATGTCTAACCTTGAGAA